>NW_022631354.1:0-125258 GCF_010015895.1 Lontra canadensis
CTTTCAGAGGATGTGTTCATGTGTTCATGTGTCTGTGTGTGGGGGGGTGTGTATGCTGGCTAGCCCTGTCCCATGTCTACACTCTCCACACCCAAGCTCTCTGCAGACAGCAAATCCTGCGGGGTTAGTTCTAACTTTAGAGATTGTCATGTATTGGCGAAGGGTGTTCTTGTGTGAGGTGGGGGGAGATAGTGGGCTTTTGTGGTTAGTAATGTATGTATCAATAAAACACTTTAAAATCTAATTTTTTTCCTACTACAAATTGGATGCAGATGTAGCAGATCTCTCAATGGCTGGGGTGATGCTTGGGAAAAAGCTGAATTAGACCCAATGACCTCAGGCCTAATTCCCTGAGGTCACCGTATCTGGCAGAAGCACAGGGCTGTGACCATTCATGCCTTCTGACCCAACAGTAACCAATACAGTTTCAGGGAAGAAAGAAAAAGAGGAACTAGGAAAAGTCTAGTAACTTTGATGAAGCACTCTTAGAGTATCAACCTAATCACTGCACACTCACTTGTCTCCTCCAATCATCACAGACTCCTACAGGGTAGAGATGTACCTCCACAGATGAGGACCCTGAACACAGAGAAGCTAAGTTCACTTCACCAGCATCACACAACAACCCAGAAGAGCACAGCAATTTTTCATCATTAAGTGTTCCTAATCTCACTTCAGGAAATGTAAACAAAATAAATAAGACAACAGAAGAAATTAAAAAGTTACATGTGCCAAAGACTTCCCCTGAAGCATTAATAGCCAAGAATTACAAATAACCTAAGTGCTCCAAAGATAGGGGAATGGTTTTAAGATGTTATGTTTTAATGGTTTTAAAATGTTATGTTGGTTTTTCTTCATGAAAAGAAAATGGGAATAAACATAAAAAAGTACTCAACTTGGGATGCCTGGGTGGCTCAGTTGGTAAAGCAACTGCCTTCGGCTCAGGTCATGATCCCAGAGTCGTGGGATGGACTCTGCTCAGTAGGGAGCCTGCGTCCTCCTCTCTCTCTCTCTGCCTGACTCTCTGCCTACTTGTGTTCTCTGTCAAATAAAATCTTTAAAAATAATAAAAATAAAATAAGTACTGGTATGATGTCCATAGCATATGTTGTTGCTACTCTTATGAATACTTGTCTCAGGCCTTTTCTTCCATGGGCAACCTTTCCTTGAAAGATAAAGCATATAAATATGCATTCTTTCATCCTGTTATTTTGTACATGTATTAACATACCTCTTTATTTTACTCACGGTACAGCAGGCTGCTAAGATATCTTGGTTAAGTGGATTCTAGCTTACTCTATTATTTTAATAACTAATTTTTATAAAATAAACAAGATCTCAAAATAAAAAAAAATTTTAGTTCATATCCTGCCTGCTCTTACCACTTAACTAGCTGTGTGACCTTGCACAAGTTGGTTAACTTCTCTGGTCTCATTTCTTTATGTGTAAATCTGGGGTTAATCATTAACCTCTCTGAGCCTCTGTTTCCTCATCTGTATATCCGGGGTTCATAATAGTACCTAACCTCACACGGTTGTCATGATTAACAAATTAACATATGATGAGCACTTTCAACAGTCCCAGGTACATAGGAAGGGGTGAAAACTTTAGTTTCACACTGGTGGGAAAGTGCTGGTGGGGTTTAACAGGAATGTTTTTCTCATATACCACTGGTAGAAGGCAAAATAGAAAAACCATTCTGGAAAGGTCTGTGGTTCTTTCTTTTAATGTTAAACATACACTTACCCTACAGTCTTGCAATTCCACTCCCAGAGAAACTTTGCAAATGTGCATCAGAGATATGTACACAAATGTTTACTGTAGCATTACTCATAAAACTCAAATCCTGGAAATATTCTAAGCGCCACCAACCATAGAGGGACTATGGAATATTATATAGTAGTGCAAACAAAGGAACCACAGGAACACAAACAAATCTCAGAAACTAGACTAAGCTAAATTAAAAAAAAAAAAAAAAGGCAAGGCTTAAAGGCTGTATATAGTCTACCAATTCAAAAAAGTTCAAACAAAAAATAAAATTAAATGTGCTGTAAGAAATTTAATTAAAGTTATGTAATTAAAACTTTTTTTTTTTTAAAGCAAGGGAATGATAAACACAAAATTCAAGGGAGTGGTAACCTCTGGAGGTAAAGAAAGACTACAAGGTTAGGGGAAACAACTCAGTTTTTGTTTTTTTAAATCTTTTTTTTAATTCAATTTTTATCTTGGGTAGGTACTTCATGTGTGCATTATCATGCTTTATCTGTTTAATGTACATAAAACACTAGGTCAAATATACATTTCAAATAATACACAAAAAAATTACAATACACACTACTTTACCAGTAGATGTATAACTGCTTAAAATGATTTTTTTTAAAAGGACATTTTTATAAAAACAGGGAAATGTCTTCAACAAAAAAAAAGGAACTCAAGAATGTACTCATAAATAGATGGTTTCTGAGGGGTTTTATGACAGGGGAAGTGTCTGAAATGGAGAAAAGAAACAAGATCCAAAATATTACCTAATTTAAGAATTCCATCCACAACACACACTTGTGCACACAAACAAAACACCAAAGGAAAATGTGCAGAAACGGTAACAGTGCTCATCTAGGTGTGGTACCGAACGTGAATATTCCCTTGTTCATAATCTCCAGACTTTATTTAGGTATTGTAGGCAGAAAGTGTAAGAACAGAGTATGGACAACACACCTGAAACGGCATACACTAACCTCCGAACAAAAACTAGACGGGAGCTTCCTGGAAAGGAATGTGTGGGGTGAAGTTTCTTCTTGCTCTTTCTCTTGGTAGAGTTTGTGCTACCCATCCAACACACAACACACACACACACACACACACACACACGGACAGAGCAGGGAAAGTCCTACCAGATGAGCTACACTGGGGGAGGGGAAGACAGGGTTTGGTTGAAGTGGGGTGCAGAGGCTGAAGTTCCCCACCCATTAAAAGTTCTCCGCGGCTCGAAGTGCTCCCACCCCAAGTCCAAGGTAAAGCCCTGCAACGTGCACCGCTGCGGAAGCCGCCTCCCCGGGCAGCAGAGCAATCCTCCCCCACCTCCCCCGAAGCGACCCCGGCAGGCAGCAGGAGCTGGTGCGCGCTGGGTGGGGGCGGGGAGCCCAGGCCGGGCGCCGTCTCCTGATCTTGGGCCAAGGCGGCCAGCTCTCCCGACGGAAGCCCCTGCCTCGAGCAGCCGGTGGCCGCCCGGCCTGGGGCCAGCCGGTAGGAAATCGAGCCGACCACATCTGAGGCCTGGCGAAAGGCGCAGCAGCTGCCTCCGGAGCCGCCAGCGCACGAGAACCAGGTCAGGACGCAGAGGCGGCTCCTTGGCCAGACAGCAAGACCCACACACACACGCACGCGCGCACACACACACGCACCCGCGCCCCTCCACTGGGGCCATCGCCCGCGCCACGCAGTGCACGTCCAGAAGAGCCCCCACCCGCCCCCCGCGAGGCCGGCCGCTCCCACAGCTCCACCCACCCGACTGCCCGCACGGCTCCTCACCACCCACTCCCACCCCGAAACGCTAAGCAAAGGAGAAAGCAAACGCGCCGCCACCACAGCCCGCGGAGTGCCAGCCCCTAACAGAACAGCAGCCCCACGCACGTTGCCTAAAGGGGCCCAAAGCCCGCGAAACCTCCTGGCCCCTCGGGAGGGCTGAGGAGGAGAGCAGCAAATAGTTTTGGAAAGGCCAGTGGAAATCCCGGATGAAACAAGCACTCTCATGTTCAAATGTAACCTCTGAAAGTCTTCCAACATCCATTTTAGTGGATGGGCAGATAAACGGGGGACAGTCAACCAACAGACTCCAAGGCTCAACACTGGTGAGTGGGAAAAAGCCAATGGAACTCGGGAGGGGAGCGTGGATGCCCATGGCCTCCCAGCTGCCAAGCTTCTCCACTTTTGGAGAATGAGCTCCCACACACTAGGAGCTTGCACCCCTGACAGGTGAGTTTGCCCCAGGCCCTTCCTTTCTCAAAGACTCAAGAGGACTTACACCTTTTTTAATTCAAAGAAATGAATCTTTAAGCCAGCACCCAAAAATCTGGAGAAGTAATTTGTGACAGAGGGGCCTCCAGCCATCAGTCATTAAGACCGACTTCACAAAGTGGGCTAAGAACTGGAAATGGGGGAGAAATGCCATTTAAGGAAGCCTGATGACAGGAAATTAGGGAATGCAAACAAATCAAATACATTCTATTTGTCCTAAACTCCTAGGGGAAAAAAAAAAATCATACAACACATCTCAGTATAAAGTCTCATTATCCACAGGCACTACAGTCTGTTAGCCCAGATAACTGAAAGATGCCCATAACCTAGATTCTTGTACATGTTCATCTGGAAGTCCCATCTGCAATGTTAGAGAAAAGGGCAGAGAAACCCTGGCGCTCCCCCTCCCAGAAACGCTCTTTGAGGGTCAGGGGTGATGAGGAAGACTGTGGGAGTCCTCCCTCTGGCCTTCCTATGGCACACACCCCCCTTACCTCCCTCCCAGTTTCTGGGACGCTGCTAGATCTTGGTCCCCCATTCTCTATTTCTTCCTTCATCCCCTCAGCAGAGCTACTCTCCACCCTTCTACCTTCTGGTCTTCTGGAAACTTCCCCTCCACCCAAGGCTCCACAGCTCAGCCTGCACCAATAACCCTAAAGCTTCCTTTTTCCTAGACTGTTCCTCAAGCTGGAGCCTGCTTTCCAGCTCCAAGAAACATTTCTACCGATGCAATGTAGGCCCAAAGCACTTAAAACCTAACTCAGTGGGCAGGTTGGGGGGGGAGGGCACCCAGATGACTCAGTCAGAAAAGTATGTGACTCTCGATCTTGGGGTCTTGTGTGTGAGCTCCACACTGGATGTAGAGATGACTTAAAGTCTTAAAAATATGGGGCGCCTGGATGGCTCAGTGGGTTAAGTCTCTGCCTTTGGCTCAGGTGGTGATCTCAGAGTCCTGGGATCGAGCCCTGCTTCGAGCCCTGCTTCGAGCCCTGCTTTGAGCCCTGCTTCGGGCTCTGTGCTCGGCAGGGGGCCTGCTTCCCTCCCTCTCTCTGCCTGCCTCTCTGCCTACTTGTGATCTTTCTCTCTGTGTCAAATAAATAAATAAAATCTTAAAAAAAAAACCACACACTAGAAACTCTGTTAAAAAAAGTCTTCAAAACAAAAAAACAAAAACAACTCACTCAGCACCTGTCCCCTTTTCCCCATCAACTCCTCCTCTGAACATTGTTTTTTAAAAATTCATATGAAAAGTTATTCATCAATGAAGTTATTCATCAATGAAGGTTGGATGTCGTCCCCTTTATGCTTCCATATGCAAGCAGACCCCAGTCCTGCCAACAGCTCCTCAACAGTATTTCAGACCTGTCTTCTTCTCATTTTCTCCTCACTTCTCTCTCAGGGGATAACTGCAGTACAAGTCTCCTTGACTGGCCAGCTGACCTCTGCCTTCATCTCAGCTCACCTGTCAGTCATATTCAATCCACTGAACCCCCAATCCATGGGTTCAACTCCCAGACTAGTGTGCCTAATTCACTGCTTCAATCTTTTCTTTTGGTTCAAATGGTAAAAATAAGCAAGTAGGCAAGTAGGTACGCAGGTAAGTAGGTAGGTAGACAGATACATGTATCAAGGGCAATAAAGATCCTGCCACCTTGCTCTTATGAACTTGGGTTTAGAATTTTGTGTTTTTTCAAAACATCTTTTCTACACATTAGTGAAAACTGAAAACTCCAGATGAGGGCAACAGTTGGGTAAATTAGAATACAACTCAATGGAATATTAGAGAATCCTCAAAAACTATAAACCATGAACGCTAAGGGAATATGTTGGATAAACCAGGCTGTACGAAGGTCATGACTGTAACCACGTAAAACCATGCAGGCAAGGGGCACAAGCCGGAAAGTAGTTTTTTTTTTAAAAAGCAGAAAGAAAGAAGAAAAAGCAGAAAGAGCTAGAGTGGCCCCACAGAATACTAAAATTTCACCTAATGATGCTAGCAGCGCATCCTAACCATCAGGCCTTTCATGTAGAGCGTACATGTATGTTAAGTCAGGCACGCTTCCAGCAAGCACGTGTTGAAAACTTACTCGGTGAGTGTTACTTGCAGGGACCGGGGATGCAGGACTAGGTGAGCAGTCTCCGCCTCATGAACAAAGATGTTAGGGATGTTTGGACTCCTCTTAGATCTCATTCAAGGGAAGGTTTCTCTAGGACAGACCCGGACCAATACCTCTGAAGTGTGTATGGCAGCATAAATCTAGGCTACAGACTCTGTGGCTTTGAGTCTGTGATGAAAGCAATGAAAACTGATATTATTAATTATGAGTTTATCTCTGAGTGAATCTACCCTTTGTGCAGCTACTGACAGAATTATCACAGGCACACTAAAACTCATTACAGAGCCAAGGAAAACTCTGGTGGATGACCCAAAGGAATCAAGCAGGGTCCTAAGAATAGAAAGACAAGAAAGGTAAAGAAGAGTTTCAGTAGAAGATGCTGAGAGGGACGGAAGAACAGGAGACTCCCTCCCTGCGAAGTAGAAAACAAAGAAGTAAAAACAAGGAGTTGCCACTTCCCAGGGAGGACTATAGTTTACATTTGGTGCCCTCCCCCCATGCAATTGGCATATAGTTTATAAAATTGGGGTCACTGAGTATATTCAGGATTTTTAAATACTTAGCTCTTCCCTGACTGTATCCTAGGTATTTTCCCATAGCGTTTCCCATACCCTGGCGTGGGTGAATTGCATGTGATATGAATTATTATTGAAATGAAATTGTAATTTAGGAAAATCCTTTAGAGGAAACCTGTATCTCCCTCCCTGTAAGAAGCCTTAGGACAAAAGCAGAAACAACACGCGCTCACAAGAAGAGGGCTGAGCTGGAGAGCCCACCCTGACACTGAAGGGTAAGGGACAGAGGGACGGCAGGAACTTCAGTAGAAACTCCCCTTTTAATTTCCTCACAAGGGTTTGACATTTCCATTTCCCCACTGGGTCACAAGTGAAAGTGAGAATAAGAGGGGTCTTATTTCAGGGTGAGTGCTGGTGGTCAGGATAGGGAGACCCCCTCCCACTCCATCGCTACACTTGGAAGGGAAGAGCCTCCCCAGGACAGTAGGAGCATGGTACCTCCTGTGAGGAGGGGAAAGCAAGCTGGTGTGGCCATAAGCTGTGGGTTGAGAAAGAAAGAGCTGCGTTCTGAAGATGCATAAGCAAGGGTCCCCCAACCCAAGAATCACTGCCACAAACTCCAGTGATCAGCTATGCAGTCACAGGTAACAGTCACAAAATGCAGGTGGGTTCAAAAGGCCCTTACTGAAGAAGGAGAACAAGAAGGAAAAGAAAAATGGGGGAGGGGAGTCTGCCAGAGATTCAGTAAAATAAAAGCAAAATAAAACAAAGAATATGTATTAAGCAATTAGCATGTCCTTTAAAAAGTTAAATGCAAACCATTTTGTTGAAAACTGGAGTAGTGTTTTTAATACCCACAATACAGGCCCTTTGTTATGAAAAGACCATTCTAGAACCTCTGGGAGAGCACACAGGCAGGTGAGCTGGTGACTTGCACACTCAGGCCCAGCCTCCAGACAAATCCCAGGCTCCCACTTTGGGCTGGAGATGAATAAGCCCTAGCCACTAACTCCAAAACTAATGGGGGAGGGAGATTTGAAAACCACATCCCCAACCTGGGGGTGTCAGTCCTCAGAAAGCAGCAGCTGTGCCCCACCCAAGGCCATGATCCTTGCTCCTCAGCCTTCATCTCAAGGGAAAGGCTGGACCAGTTTTAAAGTCCCTCTTTCTCCCCAGCTATGGCCTTGATCTCTGGCCAAACCCAGATCAGCTAGGAAAGGGGTGGGGGTGGGGTGCTGTGGCCCAGCATTGCCAAAACAGAGGGGGAAAGGCAAGGGCAGAAGAGGACAGGTGGCTGATGATACAAAGACCTAGCAGCAAGATGTTCACCTGGAGTTGGAGGGGCATGTGACCAGCAGAGACATCAGCTTGCCAGGTGGGACCCTCACATCTTCTAAGGTTGTCTTCCTATAAGCCCTGGATAACATTTTATCTCGCTGGGCCTCAAATTCCTCATCCACTCTTAAAAAATTCTTTACATGTGTTAGAGAAAACTGAGGATCCACTCCAGGTTAAAGGAGACTAAGAAACCTGAGCATTGAATATGTGTGACTTGGTGGTTTGTTTTTTTTTTCCTTATGAAACAGACTGTGACAATGGGCAAAATCTAAATAATGCCTGTAGGTTCGTTTATGTTAATAATGTTAATAATGCTAGTGTTCGTAAAGTCTGTAGATCAGGTCTGTAGTAGTACTGTATGTACGTTCATTTCCTGGTTTATCATGGCACTGTATTAATTTATGTGATTATAGAAAATCCACACTCAGGGTGCCTGGTTGGCTCAGTCGGTGGAACATGCGACTCTTGATGTCGCGGTTGTAAGTTCGAGCCCCAGGTTGGGTACAGAGATTACTTATAAGACAAAATCTTTAAAATATTAAAAAATTACTTATTAGTTATAAGATAAAATCTTTAAAATATAAAAAAAAAAAGAAAATCCACACTCAAGTGGTTAGAAGTAAAAGGAATCATGTCTGCTACTTACTTTCAAATGGTTCAAATAAAAAATAGAAAAAGAAACCAAAGTGCATGTAGTAAAATGTTAACATTTGGAAATCTGAGTGAAGAGAATTCCTTGTACTAGTCTTGCAACTTTTCTGAAACTCTGAAAGTACGCCAAAAATAAAATAGTTTTTAAAAGAATTACGTTATTAGATGATTGATAAGACTCTCCTAGTCTCTGTAAGAAGGTAACATTCTCCACATTTTAGCAAACAGGAAGAGGAGCTCCTTGACAGCACCAGGAGGGCTCTGGAACTCAGGGTCTCTGACTCAAGTCCTCCCTCCACCCAGACTCCAGCTTCCGAACAGCAAGGGATGGTGAGCCCCAGACACCACTCCAGATACCCGACAAGAACCTCAGCGCAGAAAGCAAGTAAGTGCCCAGAAGGCTGTCAGGAGAAGCAAAAAGCTTTGGAAAACAGACCACCCTGTTCTCCTCCAGAGACCCCTTCCCTCCACATGCACGGGGCACAGACGGTTCCTCTGGTGCACACCCCAGAGGCTAACCAGAAGTAACCAGAAGCTTCAGCCAGCATGCATGCACTAACTCCACCAGAACACGCAGCCCCACAACACAGAACACAGCCTGGACACGCAGTTTGGCCCTGGGAGGGCAGCCTTCAGCCGTCTCTGACCATGGAACATGACATCTGGAAATCCTAAGTCAGTCTCCTAAATAACTCTAGGGTCAAGGGAGAAAAAAGAAACCAAATCACAACTACATTTATTTCTAATTTATGTGTGCTACTTGTCTGTGTCATGGTAAGGATGTACTTTAAATATCATTAATATGTAAACTGATTTGAGTATAAAAATAAGAGCTATTTCTGGGGGAAAAAGTCACACTTACAGATCTGAAGATTAATGTCCATGAAAATAATAGCTATTCACAGAGGAAAAGTTCTTCTATTTCTTCTAAAGCTCCTTCTATAAATACTTTTTACGAAACATGACGGAAAATAAATTAAGGCTCCATCCAAGAAGAAAGAAAATAGAATCCTTTAAAAACTTAGGAAAGGAGTCCCTGGCTGGCTCAGCCGGAGGAGCATGCAACTCTTGACCTTGGGGTCATGAGTTCAAGCCCCATGTGGGGTGTAGAGAAGACTTAAATAAAACTTAAAAAAATAAAATAAAAAGTAAATAAAAATGTAGGAAAAAGGAATCCGTAAAGACAGAAATAGTTGATTAGAAAACAAAATGTAGTGGTATTTATAAATGGAATCTAAGAGATGGCTCTCCAAAAGACCAATGGAATAAAGAAACTTCTGGCAAGGCTGCATCATATGAAAAAGAAAAACATATAAACAATATTAGAAATGTGAACAGGAATATAACTATTATCAGTGAATAAGGCATGAAGTGCATTACTAAAAACTTTGAAAATATTAATGAAAGGATGATTTTCTAGGAAGAGGTAGAAATATTAAAACTATCAATCACCAGACAAGTAGAAACATCAGAGAACAACCCTCCCCCAAAAAAGGGCACCAGGACCAAAAGTTATTACATTACTTTTCTAGGTCATAAAAATGATTTGTTTTATTCTTTCATTTAATTCTCCCAGATCCGTATAAGGTAAGCACAATCTCTCACAGTCAAGGAATCCAAAGGCTCAGAGGGGCTCAAGCAGTGTCTCTAAGTCACCCAGCCACACGTGGCCAACCTGGGACTCAGTCCCACAGCCTGACATTTCTGGGGTAAGGCTCAGAGAATTTTGTGTTCCAAAGTGTTTAAGTACTTCTGTGATCAGCCAGGGTTAGAAACTTCTGGGCCCTTGCTACTTAAAGTCTGGTCCCATAAACAGAAGCAGCATCACCTGCGAGCATGTGAGAAATGCAGAATCTCAGGCCCCACCCCAGACAGACCTGCTGAATCAGAAAATGCATCATAAAGAGATTCCCAGATGATGTGGATGAACATTAAAATATGAGAAGCACTGGTCTATCCTATATCTATCTGCCCAGTCTACTTCAATTCCCTTTAAAATTTATAAAAGCAGCGCCTGTTCCATCTAGCACAACCCAAAAAAATGAACTGATGTACAGCTGGAGGGAGATTTGATCCTATAACCATGCACCAAAAAAGTGTAGCAAAATAAAACATTAAAAAATTTAAAAGAAATTTGTAATATTTATCAAGGTCTGAGAGAATACCACTAATAAATGAAACTCTTACTAATTCATAAAAACACACACAAAGAGGAAAGGAAATAAAAATATATTCACATAGTAGTACAGAGACCCAATAAACAGAGCAATAAGAGATCTGCGAATCAAATGTTGTGCCAATTTTTATGCCAATTAAAAAAATAAAGATTTTATAATAAATATGTATTATTTTGTTGACAATCAGGGGAAAATAGACATTTAAAATAAAATATATATATACACATACATATATATACGTGTGTGTGTGTGTATATATATATATATATATATATATATATATATATATATATGATTGTTCTAGAAAGACCCAAATATTAACAGGAATTCTAAGTGGTAAAATTACAATGTTTTATTTTATGTGCTTATGTGAACTTCCTAGTTTTTCTGCGATAAATTTGCAATCTTTGTAACAGACAACAACCAAGAAGTTCTTAACTATTTCTTAGTTTGACCTGATCTGTAATTTAACAGCTTTGACACTTAGTCTCTCTTGGATTTTCATAAGTCCTCACACATTATTTCTTTTTCATAAATAGTCTTTTTTTTAAATTTTATTTTTTATAAACATACAATATTTTTTTATCCCCAGGGGTACAGGTCTGTGAATCGCCAGGTTTACAACTTCACAGCACTCACCATAGCACATACCCTCCCCAATGTCCACAACCCCACCCCCCCAACCCCCCCTCCCCCTATCAACCCTCAGTTTGTTTTGTGAGATTAAGAGTCACTTATGGTTTGTCTCCCTCCCAATCCCATCTTGCTTCATCTACTCTTCTCCTACCCCCTTAACCCCCCATGTTGCATTTCCTCTCCCTCATATCAGGGAGATCATATGATAGTTGTCTTTCTCCGACAAATCAACAGTCTTAAAGGCACGTCCTTTCCATCCTCATCAAGTACCAAGCCCAGATAAACAGAGCCCTTTTACCTTATTCTGCAGCCTGCAGTTCTCAAACTCCAGTGCACACAGGAATCACCCACAGGAAGCTGGCTGCGGATGTGGACCTTCAGGTCCTACCCTCAGTGATCAACCCTGTGTGTCCACGGAGGGGATGAGGAATCAGATGGTCCCCTAAATACCTTTAGAGAAGCCCCCAACCTGGCCGATAACCCTATGGGAGTGAGGGTAAGTACAGAAAAAGGGAAGTCTTGACTGGTTTAGAAATTGGGTGAACTGAGGGTTTACAGGTTGGCAGGGGGACAGCGGTCTCTTTCCACCCACCCCCTACTCTGTGCACGTGCAGGGTTGACCGGGGCTTCTGCTGCTGAAAGAGGGCAACAGGTGGGTGGGAGGCAGGGGTAGAAAAAGGTTTTCTCCCAAAAGGTGAGCTGAAGTCCAGCACAGCCCTGTGTCTTAGCCTCCCTGCCAGAATGCACTCTGCTCCGGGAGAAGGCACTTGCAACAGCTCTACGGGTTCACGGAGGTCCATCTGCCAGGGTTTCTGCGCGGCGCCCTGAGAAGGCAGCTCCTCCCCGCTGGCAGAGATGCAGCGCAGCTGCCACGAGGGGCCCGAGGACTTGGCCTGGTGCTGGCGGGCCCCACAGGGACCTCCTTCAGCCCTGGAACAGAGCTTCCCCTCCCTCCTCGACCTTGTGGGTACCCCCTTGATTCCAAGGTTTCCTGGAGGACTTAAAAAAACCAGCAGAGGAGCCAGAGAAAGGGCTCGGTCTGCTACGCCACCTGAACATGAAAGGGGAAGAGGAGCAGAGACCACCACTAGTTGAGAACTGCTCACTGCTACTGCAGATGCAACCTGCTGACATGCAGAACCCGACACGTGACGACCCTTCCGGCAACTGGGAGGCGGCTCACAGCCCACGTCTAACTGGTGTTTCTTTTTCACTTTTCTCTTTTTAAGCCAAGTTGACCCCTCTCCCCACCTTCTTTTTAGGGAGGGCAAGAGACAGGAATCTGGCCCCTGCTTAACAGCAGCAGGGGTTCCCACGGCTCCCAGGGAAGTGGGGGGGGGGTCCCTTGTTCATGGCTCCCAGCAGACACAACCTTCCTAGGCAGGCAGACAGCTCCATCTCCAATGTAGTTCTTGGGGCAGCAGAGACCAGGAACGTGCAGTTATGGGGCAAGGGGCTGGGGGCGGGGCAGGACAGAGGGGCTGACACTGGACAGCTCCACGGAGAACTAGTGCCTCCCATTCCCCAAGTATAGGTTTAAAGTGCAGGGCACCTCAGTGGCTCAATCGGGTAAGGGACCAACTCTTGATCTCAGCTCAGGCCTTGATCTCAGGGTCGTGAGTTCAAGCCCCGAGCTGGGCTCCATGCTGGGCGTGGAACCTACTTAGAAAATAAATAAATAAAAATAAAAGGCAAACACAACGGGGAAGATTAGCGCGTTGACAGGCTCTATCTAGAACACGCTTGCGGGAGTCTTGGACTCTGAAGAGCCGGACAACCAACAAAGATGCTGCCTCAAGAAAGGAGACCGGGCACACAGAAGTGGAGCCCGTTTCTACTTCCAGCTTCCATGAACCCTCATCCCCACAGAGCAGCTGCAGGTAAGTCTGTGTTTTAGGCTTCCTTCAGGTGTCTGGGAACTGAGAAGGCAGCTCCCCCTCCTAGTAGTTAGTACTAATGAGAGTTAATGACAAGTGGGCTGTTAGTCCCCAGGTAATTACAAGATGTGGGTTCACAGGGCTCCTCCCTGATGCGTGTCTGTGGGAAAACAGCCTAGGACCTTCTTTCTACGTTGGGGAACAGGCCGGTGCCCCATCTATTATCCGGCTCACAGCCTCCAGGCTCGCAGCCAAGCCTGCGTTAGATTCTGCTCCTCAGACCGGCCTAGGCTGTCACACTTTGAGGAGGTGAAGCTCATTGTCTCTCCCATCAATTTGATTCTACAGCATTTATTAAAAGGACTTACTGCATGCCAGGCCTTGTGCCAGCTCCTGGGAAATGGAATTGAGGGAGAGGAGCGAGCACCTCACCACAGGAAGTCATCCCAGGCCCTAAAGTACTCCTAGGGAAGTAGAGACTTCCTGTGCGGCAATGAGGGAAGGGTGGGTGCTGGGGCCCAGGTGGTGGGAGCACTGGAGACAGGCAGCACAGCTGCAGGGACAAAGCCCAGAACTTTTCCAATATACCTGCAGGAACAGGTTAAAAAGTGTAACACAGGCATGCCTGGCTGGCTCAGTCAGAGGAGGACATGACTCTTGATCTTGGGGGCTGTGAGTTCAAGCCCCATGCTGGGGGTCGAGATTACTTAAATAAATAAAACTTTTAAAGAAGCGTAACAGAAAAAGATCCCACTCACTGCAGTAATAACCTACATCTTAGATCTGAACCTATTGAGAAATGTGTCAGAGCCAAATCTTTAAAACTCTGGTGGACATACAAAGAAGACTAGAAGAGACCGATATACTTTCCATTTCCTGGATAGGAAGACTCATTGTAAAGCATTCCACTCTCCCTTAAATAATCTATAAGTTCCATGTAATTCCAATTGAGAAATCACATTTTTCACAGAATCTGACAAGTTGTTTATAAGCTTATTTGGAAAAGGAAATACAGAAGAAAAGCCAAAAAAAAAAAAAAAGTGGAAAAAATGAGTTCTGGGTTTTTGTTTTTTAACTCAACTGTTACATAAAAACTGCTGTAATTAAAACAATAAAATACTGGGGCGCCTGGGTGGCTTGCTCAGTTAAGCGTCTACCTTCAGCTCAGGTCATGATCCCAAAGTCCTGGGATCAAGCCCCATGTAAGGCTCCCTGCTCATCAGGAGCCTGCTTCTCTCTCTGTCCCTCCCCCCAGCTCGTGCTCGAGCACACGCTCTCTCTCAAATAAATAAAATATTAAAAAATAAAATAAAATACCGACATAGAATCAAATAATTCAATGGAACTGAAGACAGGCTCTAGAATGCCCATGAATATGTATTTATAAAATGCTTAAGGTAGAATTATAAACCATTTGGGAAACTATAGTCAATAAACAGACTGCCTTTCTATTCAGGAAAAATTCAATCCCTATCTAATCAAACACAAAAATAAATCTTGAACAAATAGCCAAAAAAATGTATGTATATATATGTCAATTACCACATTTGTAATTACAAAAAACTGGAACTGTACAAGTCCATCGATGGGAATCAATTTAAGATTTTTTTTTCTTTTTTCTTTTTTTTATTTATTTGACAGATCACAAGTAGGCAGAGGCAGGCAGAGAGAGACAGGAGGAGGAGGCAGGCTCCCTGCTGAGCAGAGAGCCCGATGCGGGACTAATTACAATAACTCTATAAAATGCAAGACTCAAAAAATAAAATAAAATAAAATGCAAGACTCTACAGCCTTTATAAGGCTAAGATAGATGTGCTGACATGGAAAGATACCCTCAATGTATTAATGAGCAAATAAAAGAACACCAAAATATAAAGGATGGTACAAACACATTACTGCAGGAAAAGTAGTGAGTTCATGTACTCATTTTAAAGTCTGCAAGATATGTATAAATTGACAATAGAGATTACACCAGGATGGAGAGAAAGAGCAATTTTCAGTTTCAATCAGTTTCAAACTGATTTTGTATAGGTTAAAAAAATTTTTTTTCTCCTACAGGTCTGGCTGCTAAGCTGCTAAGCTGTTACTAGGTCCCTGCCCGGCGGTTTGGAGACAAAGCCCCTAAAAGTAATCAAGCTCATTCTCTGGCCTTGCCATTGATCCACAGCCAGTGATTCTCCCTTGTTGGGAGCAAAGGGAGCCAGGATGCATCAGGATTTGGTCTTCTCACATTGACTATGCCATCAGCATCTCCCCAAGAGCACTAGCAGACATGAAATAGCAAAACCTGCAAAAGAGGCCACAGTAGAACTTAGAGAAAAAGTCATATTTTTAAATGTGTCTGTGACAAAAAAAAAAAAAAAGTAGGAAAAAAAATAGAGCAACTTACAGATCCAACGGAGAATCTAGAAAAAGCACATACCAAATAAACCTGAGGAAAAGAAGAAAATAAAGACTGAAGCAGAAATTCATGCTTTAAAAGACAGAAAGCTGGGGCGCCTGCCTGGCTCAGTCAGTATAGAGCATGTAACTCTTGATCTCTCTTGATCTCAGGGTCGTGAGTTCAAGCCCCACGATGGGCATGGAGCCTACTGAAAGAAAGAAGGAGAGAAAGAAAGAAAGGAAGGAAACAAAACAGAAAGCACAACTGACAAATCCATGTGCTTTTAAGTTACATAAAAAAAGAAATTAATGTACGATGTTGGAAATTAACAAAGTGAAAAGAAATCACAGCTACTGAGGGAACTGAAGGGCAATAACTATATACCCATGGTTCTATTAAATTTGAAAAGAGATCACTTTCAGAGAAAATACAAAGTAAATGTTTTGTAACAATAGCCACAGAAATTATAGGTCAATCTCCTTCACAAAAATAAATGCAAAACTCCCATGCTGATAAATCAAACAGCATGCTAAAAAAAAAAAAAAACAAAAAAAAAAAAAAAAAAAAAAACCACCCATTACCAAATATGGAATATTAAGGAATGTAAAGATAGTGCAACACTAAGAAAGGCATTAACGGGGGAGGCCATGTGCTATGGTGAGTGCTGGGAAGTATGTAAGCCTGACGATTCACAGACTTGTACCCTTGGGGCTAATAATACATTGTATGTTAATAAAAAATAAAAAAGTAAAAAAATAAATTATAAGATTTTTTAAAAGAGCAAATTTATTTTTAAAAATTAACAATGCAAAACATCACAGTGGTTTCAGTAGTTTCATGTTTACTACTTTCTGCATGATTTCTGCTAAAACAGTTCATCTTTCTTTGATATGAGGTGTTCTTTTACTTTTAAATGTTAATTCTAAAAAAAAAAAGAAATGCATTAACACAATTCATCCTATTAACAGAGGAGAAATATTTCACCTTCAAACCATATTAAATAGATATGACAAAATGAGGCATCCACTGTTAATAGGGAAAAACTCCTTAATAAAATGGAGCAAGAGGCAAATTCCCTAACATGACATAAAGACCTCAAACAATCAGCAATACCATGCTTATGGGTAAAACACTAGCGACATTCATATTAGAGTGAAGGGGGGGGTGGGAATCACTAAGGAGAACAATGGCCTCTGCTCACTAAATATTTGTCAAATGAATTTAACATGGAAGGATAGTCCTAGGAGAGAGGTGGTAGACAAGGGGAGACAAGGGGATTGGCTCTGAAGTCAGCTCCACCTCCTGGAGAAACAGCAGCCCTTGCTCACACTACTGGCCTGAATCTGTTTGTTTTTGTTTTTGTTTTAAAAGATTTTACTTAATTATTTGACAGAGAGGATCACAAGAAGGCAGAGAGGCAGGCTGAGAGAGAGGAGGAAGCAGGCTCCCCGCCGGTAAGAGAGCCCAATGCGAGGCTCGATCCCAGGACCCCAGGATCATGACCTGAGCTGAAGGCAGAGGTTTTAACCCACTGAGCCACCCAGGTGCCCCTGAATCTGTTTTCTTATCCAAAAGGTGGGGCTACTACCACCTGCCTCCAAGTGGTCACAAGAACCATGAAAACTTGGCCCCATGCATCACACACATGGGGAGTGATCAGTAAGCAACACTATAGCTAGTAATATGTAGGATAAAGCAGGCTGTAACAAAGCATGACTCCATTTTTATAAACAACAGAAAATGAGGAGTTCACTCTGGAACAACTTGAAGTTAAGGGCACTGACCCCCATGCAGCTGAAAATCTGCACATAGCTTCTGACTTCCCGAAAAGTGAACTGCAGAGAGCCTACTGTTGGCAAGAAGCCCTACCATAACATAAACAGCTGATGACCATATATTTGACGTTTTATGTATGATCTACTGTATTCTTATAAGAACGCTGAGGAAATGTTACGAAAATCATAAGGAGGGGCACCTGGGTGGCTCAGTGGGTTAAAGCCTGCCTCTGCCTTTGGCTCAGATCATGATCCCAGGGTCCTGGGATAGAGCCCTGCATTAGGCTCTCTGCTCAGCAGGGAGCCTGCTTCCTCCTCTCTCTGCCTGCCTCTGTGACTACTTGTGACCTCTATCAAATAATAAATAAAATCTTAAAAAAAAAATCATAAGGAAAACACATGGACGGTACCATAGTATATTTACTGAAAAAAAAAAAAAAAAAGTCCAAGTATAAGTGGACCCACACAGTTCAAATCCACGTTATTCAAGTGCATAGAGTCAAGTCTGGGGAATACTAGTGAACAGTGGTTAATCAGGTTGTGAAATTATGGGCAAATTCTTCCCCTCTATTTTTATTTTCTCATTTTTCCAACGAACATGTATTATCTGTAAAATACAAAAATAGACTAAACCCCCCCCCCCAAAAAAAATGGTAACAGTTTTGGATTCAGCCAAGATAGAGGCCTGGGCAAGGCTCCCAGGGAAGGTGGCGGAGTAACGACAGGTTGGGGGGTGGGGGCCTAGTTACCGAGGGGAGGGTCTTGCGGGCCTCCTGGGCGCCTGTCGCCCGGTGAAACCCACCCAGTTTCAGGCACACCCACGCAGCACAGCACAGCGCGAAGCCCAGCTCCCGGCAGACGACGAGATGAAGCGCGAAGCCCAGCTCCCGGCAGACGACGAGATGAAGCTCTCCGGGCCCGCAGCCAGCACACAGTGCTGTACAACCACGGCGCCTGACCTGACTTTGTGCAAATGACACAGAAAGCCTGGATGATGGGAATGGGGTGAGAGCACTCATTTCCAGAGCCAGGGGCTTATTATGCAGGTGTGTTTGCTCTGTGAAAACTCACCCAGCTGCACACAGTATGTACCCTTTTGTGTGTATGCTGTACGTCAATAAAGTGTTTTTTTTCTTTAATCAGAGAAGAACACTCAGTTTCTGTCCTCTGCCACAGGGTTTCCCTCTTAAATTCTGGTTTTGATAAATATGAACTCATGGGCCAGTTTCATGGAACAGAACATTCAATACGGTATTTTGCCTGACATGTCTTGCTGTCTTCATTTTTCCAGACTCTTTATTGATTACTACTAAAATTATCAATGGACAAGAAAAAAATTCTGGGGCAGTCAGGGAGACACAGGAAAGCCAAACCAGATGAAGGCCAGTGGCTCTCCGCCCCTGAGCACACATCTGAAACCCCTGAGAAGTCCTGAGAAATGCTGGCACCCAGGCTCTACTTTAGACTAATTATATCAGCTTCTCAGGGCCTGGGGCCCCAGCACTGATATTTTCTTTTTTAAAAGCTCCCCAGATGATTCCAGGATGCAGTGGCACTGAGAACCACTGAACTAGCTGAACTGAACTAGCTGAACCGGAGGGACTAGCCCCCAGGCGCTCTCCCAAGCAAGCTTAAGCATGCTCCCTGCCCGTCCAGGTACAGGCTGTGGAGGTGGGAGCTAGCATTTAGGGCCTAAGTGCCCTGGCACCCTCCCAGGCCCTCCTCCACGTCCCATGACCCCCAGACCCCAGGCAGAGACAGGGGGATACCATGCCTCCACATAAAGGAGGCATCCTCTGGAAGGCTGGGGGGTGCAGGGAGCTTCCCAAGGGCTGGACACAGAGCCTTGGGCTCTGGCTTCCAGCCAGGTGTTCAGAATGCTCTGGACCACTTGCTAGTCCAGCCCCAAGACATGTACCACTCCAACCACACAACCCCAGAGCTAAGCCCTAACTACTACCCAGGGTCCAAATGACACCACTGGGAACCCACAACTGGAAAACAGGAAACCGAGGAAAAATAACAGCGAGAAGAAAGGCCACGGGGCAGAGGTCAGTGTATAGCTCAACCATTACATAGGACCTGGCTCAGGGACAAGGGGCAGGGCCAGTGTAGAAGGGATGCCACATGGACCACCTGCCCAGAGTCTCCAAAACTCATCTCTGGGACCCCCATACCACCCTCATCTTGCAACCACTCTGACTAAATGTGTAAGAGAGGAAGCCACAGGTCTAACCCAAGCAGTAGCTATCGTGGCCCAGCAGCCCCACAGCACCTTATAAGCACCTAGATAACTGACAGGAGTCATCCCTGGCTTATAGCCCACAACGCAGTCCCCTCAAAGGCCCCCTCTGTTCAGCCCAGAACTTAGGGCTGGGCTCAAAGCACAAGGGGTGAGAGTGGGGATGGACTGAAGCCATGAACAGTGTTCTAGGATGGAGAACACAGCAGGAGAAGAGACAGGGATGTGTTGCACCAGGAAAAACAGAATGGGCATCTCTGGGGCACAGCCTGCCCCAACCCACTGCAAATCCATTTTTGTGTACCCTCCGCACAGCTCAGGGTGGAAGGCAACCATGGTCCCACTTGGGAAGGCAGCCTCCCCCTCTCTGGGTCCAGCAGAGCCTGGGGTCAGAGGGTACTCCCTGCACCCAGTGTGAACTTATTCAAGTCAGTAGAGAAATGACTTGGCCCAGGCGGCTTGGGCCTTGGCCCACTCTCAAGGGAGAAGGTAGTGGAGAGAGAATCTGTCTGGGGATGCAAACAGGACTGTCAGCCCGGACCCCTTCCAGGGTCTGTTTCTGGCTCTGCTGGAGTTACTGGTCTCCCTAGTTCCTCCACTTATGCAGAGGAGCCAGCGGGAATCAGGAACAGAAACTTCCTAAAGTATAGGATGACGGATGGGCAGAAACCGCTCCTTCAGTAAACTCCATCTGTGTAGCAGGGCTGGGAACCAAGGCCCACAGGCTGCGGGGTGGGGGGGGGTGAGGGGGAGGGGACGTGGGTGCGTGCTGCAGAAGGGGCAGAGCAGGAAAACTCAGTCAATAGGGCAGGGAGTTTAGGAGCTCACTGTCAGGGACAAGTTGCAAACCCTTTCAATGTCTTTGTTTCCCTTGCAAAGCCCATGAGGTTAGGATTACATGTGAAAAATGCTTGGAGGCGGGGTTGAGAAATCCAATTACTTAAGCACCAAGGGCACAAGAGTTCCAGGCCACAGAAGTAACCAGGATTTGCTCAGACCTTAATCTTACTGTCCTTGGGATGTCTGTCTCTTAAGGAATATTTCTGTGGCAGGACAATGTCATCTGTGCCTTAGCCCCGACCCCACTCTCCTCTAGGATAAGGGAGCTGGGGTAGTAGAAAATGGCTATTTTTCTTTTTTTCTTTTTTTTTTTTTGGTCTAGTCTTTAGCATCCTAAATGAAAACACCAAAGAGCCTCAACAGAAAAAAAACAAAAAGCTTTGCAGAGTGTGTAGGGGGGAAAGTGGGATAAAGTAGGAAGGAAATGTCCAAACTTCAGCAATCAAAAATATTGGGACATCTGTCCTTACAGAAACCAGCGCAGAGTTTGTGATCAGCCCCAAGACGAAAAGAGGAACCTTTTTTACCTCTAATGGAACGAGAGCCGCCAAAGCAGAAAAGCTTGAAAGTCAAGGTGCCCTGAATGACGCCATGGAGCTTTAGTGTCCTACAGGGTCCAGGTCCGCTCCCGCATCTATAAGAGACCTGGCCTCTCCGTAACTGTTCCCTTCTTCTAAAGCACACAGTAAACACACACACACACACTCCTGCCCCTCAGGGGCCTCTGCAGGTTCTCCTCCTCTCCGTCAGAATCTGAGAAGTAAGGGCAAACAGGAGGCATCCTTATCTACAGAAGCCGAGAGGCGGGTAAATCTTTGGAGGTACTTAGAAAGAATCTCTGTGATAGTAAGATCTCTACTCTTCCACGTGTCCTCCAGAAGGACCATACAGAAGAGAGGAGAGGTCCTGTCCAGAAAAGGGCAGGGGAGGAGGGGTCAAAACAGAGACCCTCTGCTCTCCCAGGAGCAAAGTTCAGAAGTAATGCAGTCCAAGACCTGGCCCGTAAGCTGTGGCTCACCAGTCCACCACAACTTGTAAAACCATCACAGCTATGTGCACCTGCCACGACAAGCCGGAGCGAGCTCGCTGACATGCCTCACCCGGGAGCTCCCAGACCGGTCTGGATGGTGCTGAGCTCCCAAGGGGAGCCATGCCCACCAGAGTCCGCAAACTCCTTGCACAAACAAAGCTGGGCTATGTTTCCATCTGCAACATTTTGGTAATGAAGAAAAAAAGAAAACTGTCGCTTCGCCACCTTTAGTTGGAGAAAAACTAACTTTGGGTAACCCCTTCATTTCACAAAGATGACTGAAGTCCAGGAACATTAAGCGTCCCCACACCTACCATACAGGAGAAGAGCAGGGAACAGAGAGGAGAAGAAACCAGACAATTGCCCTTCCCAGCTTCCTCCTTTCAGCTGGTGGTCTCCATGGGAACCCCCCTGGCAGGAAAGGCTGCAGGACCCACACACTCCCACTGAGTAGAAGGCAATTCAGGATTCAAGGTGGAACGCCCAGACACAGTATTTCCGTCCCGCTTTACCTGAATCTCAGACACAGCACATCTATGACCAGCGCTTTCCTTTCGAAACTAAGCTGTCTTCCCACCTCTTTTCATTCCTGACCCCATTACCCTAATCTGCAAGCACCAGCTTCCAGAAACTGACTTACTCAAAACAAGGCTGGTATATGGATTCTTCCTGCAAAGTCCCTTGAGGTCCACTGAGCCAGTGATGAAAGCAAACATAAAGAGCTAGGAGCTAGGCACAGCTGGGGGCCAAGGGTTTGGTCAGGGACACGTGCAAGTTCACAGCCCTATACAGAAAGATCAAAAGCCTTCACTGCATAAAAAACAAAACTTGCCAGTGCTGGTTTTCTCACTCCCATTTAAGATTTTTGGTCATATTGTCAGTGTCTCTTGGGTTCAGTGGTACTGTGAAGAACAAATAATGACTTATTTTTCAGGATTTGCTACTGTACCTGGAACATGGTAAATGCTCATAAATGTTGAAAGACAAAGGGGGGGGCGCGGAAAGGGAGATAAAACAAGTGGGATCACAGTCCCAGATAGCACCATAATCAACAGATTTTCACCGTCTGAGCCATTCCTGTCCCCTGCTTGTCCCAGGGCTTCCTAAACTAACCCCTAAGGAAGCCACCTCCTTCTCAGAAGCTGCACACATGCTGGGAACAAGGGGGAGTCCTCAGCTGACTGCCAGATGCACGAGTGTGAGAGGAAATGAGGCCAAAAGCCCAAGAGGTCAGGGTGGGAAAGAGAGCTGGGAGACTTGGAAGCTGAGCCAAACCAAAGCCTCTCCCCATGCTCCCTGCCCCCACTCCCAAGGAGCCAAACCCCTTGCTACAGCCTCAAGGGTATGGGAAGGGACTTGGCAGGACCACAAAGCCCATTTCTAGCATCTGGAGGGAGCCCAGAGCCCAGACCCCCCTCAGCAAACCCAGCAAGTGGGACACCAGAGCCCTCACCATGATCCCTGTGGGCAGCTCCCGGGGCCCCTCACTGTGGCAGGCAGGAAGGCTCTCTATCCTGCAGTGTCCTCTCAATGGTTCAAACGTGGCTGGGGTCACTAAGGAGGTGGGGCTGTGCTCTGGGACTCTAACTGCAGTCCTTATCAGGCATGCGGGCATTCCCAAAGGCAACTCTGTGTTTGGTTCCCTTCCTGCTCTAGCCTGACACGCTCACCTGAGCCCGTATCTCCCCGAGTTCACTGCTACCTGAAAACTTACCTCAGAGAAAAAGTTTCTGCTAGACCCCACAAAGGGGCTGGAGAGTAGGAAGAGCAGGCAAGAAAGAACTAGGAGTCACCCACGGTGTATGGACCACAGATCCTTGACAAAGGGGGCATTTCTGCAGTGGTCCAAAGGAGAGACAGGAGGCAGAGATCCCGGGCACAGTCCCAAAATAGTTTCCAGACATCCTCAGCCAGTCAAGGATTCCCATGGGGCTGAGCGTGGGAGCAGCGTGGGAGCCCGAAAGCAGGGGTGGCCTGGAGCTCTCGGCACTGGGCACTCACTCCTGTCCAGGCTGCCAAGAAGGAGGTGGTGGCAACTGTGTGCTATGCCATGTTCTTCGGGATATCATGGGTAGACACATAACACACCAGCCAGTACAACGACAAACTGCGTTTAGCAAGCTCAGTTCTGCGCCCCTGCTAGGCATTACGCAAACCCTACCTCATGGATATGCCTGAAACTCTGGCTGGACTCCTCACACGGCAGCGAGCCGATCCCCCCCTGCCTGCCGCACATCACTCACCCATGAACTTTATCCATCTTGCACCCATCCTATGGGAACACATACTATGACAAGTGACGCCCCCTTGTCCCGTGTCCCAGTCTTGGCCTGATCTCAGAATGAGCTCACGCACCAGACCCATCTTCCTACACCAAGACCTGCTGAGGGAAGAGGATCTGGTCACACTGCCTCATCGGGTGTGTGGGACACAGCACCTGACTGGCCACCTAAGGGAACTCCATGTGAGGGAAGGGTAGCACCAGGAATGGGCGGGGGGGTGTCGTATCCTGGTGCTTGTTGGCAATGCCCAAGCCACGCCAAGAGGAGGCTATGATTCTCAGACAGACAATTCAACAATAAAAACAAGCACAGACACAGTCTCAGAACTTCAAAAACACAGCCAGCTCAGGCTCTACGCGGAGAAGGGGGAAGGAGGAAGACGTGTTTGGAAGGCTTCCTCTGCTTTTTCAAGGAGCCTCTGCCGCATGCCCACACTACTAAAGGTTGAGGTATGAAGCTGAGAGTTTCCAGCAGCACTGCGGGGCCAGCAGAATGCAGGCAGGGAGAAATGGAGAACATACTTGGAAAGAAGAGAATCCATGGCTAGGCAGGAGGGGGGTGCTTTGGGGAGTAAACAAACCTGCCAGCAGTCCTTCCTCCAGCACAGAGGGAAGCTCTGGCTGACAAGGCCAGAGACACAGAGGAGGGAGGGAGCTGCCTCCTCCCTGAGCCCATCTGTCCTCATCCCCTTGTCCTGTTTTCCCCAGGGTGGGGGGCAGAACAGGTGCACCACATGATCTCAGCGCCCACAGCCCTCAACAGCACACACAGTGATTACAGCTCCCCCAGTCAGCAGTGGGAGGCCAGGAAAGGAAGTGGAGGTGGAACCGGGGGTTCTGCTCTGGAGAAGTGAACGAGTGAGCTCACAGATCTCTCCTCTCCACCCACAGCCAAGGCCAGTATCAACCACCCCCTGCTTGCCTTGGGGGCCACCCACCGCTCCCAGCCCCACGGAGGCATACCCAGCTCCCCACAGGAGCTAAGGCCCCCTGGTTCTTCTTCCCCCAGATTACGGCTTCAGGAGCAAAATCCGTGCCCTCCCCCCAAGCACTTCCTTGCCTCAAGTTCCTTGGGAGGAGGCCAGGGAACCACCCTGGCTCCCAATCCACCCAGCAGCCGCCTCGCCCTGGAGCCCCCATCCCACGTGGGGAAGCAGAGCCCCTCCCTAGCAGCGTCCCCACCCAGGCAGTGAGGCGGCAGGGTGCCACTTCCAGCACCTCCACAGAGCTTCCCACAGCTTTCCCAGGAAGAGGGAGGAGGATTTCCAGGGACCAAAGTCTAAGAGCGTCTGGGGACTCAAGCAGCTTGCCCACCTGCTACCCAAGCAACCTGATTCCCACAGGCTCCGTGGGCCAGAGAGGAAACAAGGGCTGAGGCAGGCGCAGGGACGGGCTCCCTCCCTACATTCTGCCCCTGCCCGACAGTCCTCACGCTCCTTCCCCAGCCCCTCTGCCCAGCAACTTGAGAGGCAGGCACACGAAGCTGCCTCCCACTGTTTTCTCCACCCGGGGCCAGCAGAGGATACTGCTGAGTAATCCGAAACACTCGGCGGGTCCCCAGCCCTGAAAAGAGGGGCAAAGCCCAAGGAAACCTACCGATCCCGGTCCTTGCCGACGCGAGAGGAGCATCTGTATTCCCCAGCAATGGCTGATACCCCAACAGATTCTAACCTGCCCTGCCCCAAATACCCCAGTCTCAGCACTCAGACGATCACAGTGCCCCCTTCTCTGCTGCCCACGCACCTGGTAACATTCCCTTCCCAGTCCCCCAGACACCCAGCCGCACAGAGTAACAGCCGCGCCGGATTCCCAGTCATGATGTTGCATCAGCCCCCACCCTACCCAAAATATCCTCACCCCCACCACCTCCTCTCCTCTCCAGCCATCTCCATGGTGACAGCAGCATGACTAATGACACCCTATCAGCTTCAGACTCAGGAGCACAACCCCCCTCCCCCCTGACAGCCCCCCCACCCCGGCGCCCCGGGATTTCTGCAGGTTGGACACAAACCAACAGCACCAGGGACATTCTCTAGAGATTTCCAGAGGCAAGAGTGGGGAGTGGGTTGCATGTCTTAAAAACATACACACACACACACACACACACACACACACACACAAAACACACACACAGTTCAACAAACCCAATCCCAACTGAACCCAAACCATCCAGCTGAGAAAGCAAAAAGAATCCAAACAAAACCCACACAGGCCTGAGAATTCATTGGTCGCCCACACCCCCGCCACCCCTCCCCCTCGGCTGCTGCTACACACACAGTGGGAGATTAAGGGATCACCAGAGGAGACCCTTTATTTTTATCCAATCCAGTCAAACACTTCACCCCCACCACACACGCGCACACACACGCGCGCGCGCGCACAAGGTACCTTGATAGCAGCCCCTTGTCCCCACGGCCCGGCTCCTTCACCAGCCTTTATTTCCACCTGCAAAAGAAGCCAGAAAGACTGATGAGCCCGGCAGAGACCAGGAGAGCAGCAAAGTCCTTCTGCTGCACACCCCCAGCACCGCTGCAGAGGAAGGACGAGAATGGGAGGGAGGGGGCCTCGGAAAGAAAGGATAGCAGGGACCATCTTCCTGCCTCCAGCTGCCGCCCAGACTCTTGGTGGATGGGCTCCTTCGCTTTCCTGTGTTTTTGTTTTCATTTCTCCTTTTTCCACCCTCCCGAGATCCAGGAGGGCACTGCCCCTCCTCCCGCGTCCTGTCTGGCCTCGTCTCTCCCCGCCCTGCCCGCTCTACCTCCGCCGGCCTCCTCTGGTGCATCGGCCGGCGGGCCTCCCATTATCCCCGCCGGAGCACACGGAGGGAGGCACTGCAGAGGAGGCGGCGGCCAGCTGCCGGCTTGGCTCCCCTCCCCGCCGCCGGCGAGGCTGGTGTGGAGGGGGCGGCGCGCTCGCCAGCCAATCCCCGTGGCCCGCCGGGCGGGGGCAGGGCCGCCGGGGGCTGGACCTGCCCAGCCGGGAGGCGGGGGGGCGCAGCCAAGGGTGCTGCGGAGCTGCGCTGGCTGCTGCCCAGGTCTGCCGCCGCCGCTCCCTGGCAGGCGGGGGATCCCGGGGCACCTCGCTTCCTCCCAAGCAGGGGACCCTGAAGGTAATACCCAGGGCGTCCTCTGCATCTCCGGGGTCAGAGAGGACAGATCGCGCCCAGCCGAGCTGGGGTGGAGTGGTGGGATTCCCCCCGCTCGTAGCAGCACTCTAACCCGAGGACACCAGCATACTACCTCATCCTAGCAGCAGCCAGGACAGTGTCGGTGCCGGGTGCTGGGATAAGAGCAGAAGGGGTGACAGCCCCCCTCATCTTCCAAGAAAAAGAAACAGAAAAAAAGTCCTGGCAGTGTGAACCTTTACCCCATTTTTGCAGATGAGGAAACAAGGCAAGACAAGCAAAGGAACTTACCCAAGGTGACAACAGCTAGAACAGGGCAGAGCTGGGACTCGGAGCCAGACCCATCTGGCTCTAAAGCGAGACTCTGAACCATTACACAGTCCTGCTCCTCCCTCCCTCTAGCGCCCACCTCAGAGAAGAGACTGCTTGAAGCCCACACTGCCTGTGGCTCAAAGCCTCACCAAGTCAGCCCTGCCCTCCCCATACACACAAACACCCACACCTTACCCTGGATCACTTATCCCTCATGCCTGAACATACCCCACCCCAGCCAGACAGCCTCCGCCGCCACCACCACTATGATGTTTCCTCTTCTCTCAGAAAGGCCACAGAAGGTGGCTCTCCAGGTCCTAGGCGGCCCCCAGACCTCAGGGCTTCCCAGCCCTGGGAAAGCCTGAGGAGAGGTGATCAGGACCCCAAGAGGTCTAGCCTCCACTTCCTAGACTCTGAGCCTTTGAACACTATAACACCCAGGAGACTAGAAGAACAGCAGGAGGAGAAAGAACAGGATGGGGATTTCATTTCATTTCATTTCCTGGGCATCCCGGGCACATCCTGCTGCACCCTAACCCTCCCTGGAGCTGAACACCCCAAAATCTCCACCTCTGCGGGAAAGGGCCAGCTACAGAATCTGGCGCTCACGTGGCTGGCCCAGTTCCCGGCTCCATCATATCCAGCCACAGCACCGCGTGTGACTTTACCTCTCAGCCTCACTTGGCTCCTCTGTAGAATGGAACTACAAATACCAGCGAAGCCCTGCGCAGTCTGGAGGATTCTACAGAGAAAGGTAGCATGGCGCCCACCGCATGACTGAGCAGAGCGAGCCACCAGCACTCTGAATTTCGGGGGGAGCTCACCGTGGACCACTTCTCATCTCACAGATGAAGACGCTGAGCCGCAGGGGAGAGGCGGCTGGTAGAACTGGTTAGGACTTGTGGGAGCCTCTGTTTCAGAGGAGCTCTGCTACCTGCCCGATCGCTGCCCCCTCCGGGGTGTCCTGCGCTGATACTCAGAGTGGGACGAGTCATCTCAGGCTCTGGTGAGGAGACTCCAAGAAACACCACGGCCCACACCTGCCTCACCCCTGGGGACAAAGGGCAGCCCTGCTGGCTCCTCTCCAGTGTAGGTAACAAGGCGAGGCAAGGAGCAATGTCCTGAACCATGGCTCAAGATGGGAAACGGCTTCTGCACCCCGAAAGCTCTTACTTTGGCCAGGCCAAGAGAAGTGCCCTCTTTATCCTGGTCCCCACCACCCCTGGCCCCCCACCCCTGCCCCACACACCGTCTGCTGCCCGATCAGAGTGACTAAAACTGCCTGGACAGTGACAATTAATAGCTGTTGTGGTTGCCACAGTTTCTCGAGCCCCTGCTCTGTCCCAGGCCCCGAGCCAGTGACGCCATAGGAGCATCTGACTGGGCATCTGACTTACTCCACACACAGCCCTGCCTCTAATGGGGAAGTGGACTGAGAGATGGTAAGTCACTTGCCTAGCAACACACAGCTGGTGAGAAGGGAGCTAGAATTCCAATCGAGGCCTTTCTCGTTCCAGTTCTCTAACTGCCCCCTTCTCTGCCAACCCCAGGGAAATGCAAAAAGGGACAGGGTCATTTGAACCTAACCACTTCCCTTCCAGCTATGGGTCTGAGAATAGTAACGTTTTTCATGCCTCAGAGACTTCGTGAAGCTGCTCCTTGACTCGGTTCCTCTTCCCTTTCCCCTCCCGCGCCTGGTGCTAGGCTTCCTCTGCCTGTTCCCTCCCTGGGCAGCCTTCCCAGCTCCTCTAGCCCCCGCGAGCATCCCCCACTCCTCTGGGGCCTCACAGTGCAGCTCACAGCCTCTCCTAGAGCACCACTCACAACCAAGCACAGTTATTTATTTACACGGCGTCTTCCCCACGTGGGCGGGGGCCCTGTCTTCCCCACTTTACTAGGCTCTGCACAGAGCTGGAATGTGCTAAGTTTCTAGGCAAGGAGGGTGGAGAGGGAGGGGGTTGGGCACTGAAATGTGGAGGCCACTCTCCTGGCTGACCTTCTCTTTGAGGTCCCCAAGGATCAAAGGGACACCTGCTCTCCTGGGAGGGCAGACCTGCTCGGACTGAGCTAGAGCTGAGCCTCAGCCTCATTCAGCCTGCACAAGTCTTCCTCCCCAGCCTGCAGGAGCCACCCTGACTGTCTGACCACCCCTCCCAACTCCAGTGCCAGCTCAGTCCTACCCCACCCACCGGTCCTGGCTCCCCACCCCCAACAGCCTGCGGATACCCAAGAAGAGCCTGTGGTAGTCCACCTGCCCCCACCTCTGTCCCACACGGGCCCTCTACCCTTTCCTGAGGCACCTGGGATGCCAGGGCTCCTTGGAGCCAGGGGCCCATGCTCCTAGCAGAGACACTCTTCACACCCCACAGCCAACCCTCTCCTATCTCTACTGGCCTCTCTTTCTGCATTTTGGACTTCTCAGTGACTGACCCAGATGTCCTTGGGCCCCCTGGGGGCTGCCATGACCTCAGTCCCACTACACTCCCAACAAGAGGAATAGGGCCACAGCCATCCCCACTGAAGAGAGGCAGATGGATTTGCTCACTCTCAGAAAATGCAAATGACCCCAACACTGAGAACCGCAGTGACAGGGGTACCCCCAGGCCAGAAACCACACAGATACACCAAGACTAGGGGATGGGGACACATGCAGACACAGATTCAGGAGCACGTGCGGGAACATCAACCAAATGTCAACCCCATGCAGGGCCCCATACTTGGAGCATGGTGTAGCAATTTTATTTAATCCTCAAAATCAACCAGTGAAACAGGAATTATTCACACCCATTCTCCAATAGAGAAATCCATTGACAGTGAGACTAAGCACCTTGCCTAAGGTCACACAACTAGAAAATGACTGAGCAGGGCTCTTGCCATCCCCTCACTTGCACTGATACAGTCGGGGCTGCTCTGGGTAGTTCTAGGATTTTCCTATCAACCTACCTCTTTTAGTGTTGGCAGAGAATAGACAAAGTTCTCTTCTCCGGCACAGCTGTGTCCTGAATGAGGTCACTCCCCACAGGCTTTACTTTAAAGCTCAGTTCAAGACCTACTTCCTCCAGGAAGCCTTCTAGGGTTACCCCAGTCCTCTGCCAGCCGACAGCACTTGTAACGTTTCTCATTTGACACTCGGTACTACTATTTGTCAGTCTGGGGGTCCTGCTTCCCCCCACCAGAATGGCTGGAGTCATGCCTTTCCAAAGCCCCTGAGGGGTTTTGCCCAACATACCACACCCGGAAGGCACCTGAAATCAACTGTGGGGGAAGTTGTACCCTCCTCTCCTTCCCTTTCTACGACACAAAGGATCCTGCCAAAGAAACCCAATACCCCCTCCACCTTCAGAGCCTATGTTTGAAGTCCCCGGTGTCCATGCATCAATTTCCACCCAAGTAATTGCAGCCCATCACACACATCATCCCCTATATTTGAAACTCTTTGCGGTTGTCATGGGAACTGCCTTTGCCTTCATTCACTGATCAGGGCTCACAATTAGCTTTGGCAGCGGAAGTCTGTGTCAACAGCAATCACACGGAGGAGGAGGAAGAGGAGGAGGAGAAGGAGGAGGAGGAGAAAAGGTGCTTCTCCTGGAGACTAGAGACGCAGCAGAGACAGATTGAACCAATGTGCCCAGCAGCGTCCGAGGGAACACAGTCAGAGGCAGCCAAAAACTCCGCCCGCCCACAGACTTCCCTACTCACAAACAGAACATACCTGGGCCCCCCAGGCCAGCAGACGGAGGCTGTAGCTCTGCCCAGACCCGGCAGGCCTCCTCGAAGCTTGGGAGAAAGTCTTAGAGTCTATTTCCCCACCCCAAATTCAACAGCTTTGGGCCGCCAAATGTTCCAGGATCCAAGCAAACAACATGAGACCTTAAGAGGTTGTAGAGAGGTGGGACAGGAATGCTGAGTAGTTTAGAAACCCAGGGACAGCACCCACCCCTGGAAGACTTCCAAGAAGTATTCACACAAAGCGTCTTACCTACCACCTGGAGGACCCGGGAATACCCTCAGGGGTCCCTTGCAGTCAGTCCAGTCCTTCCACACCCTGCCACCAGCCGTGAGCATTCAAGAAGCATCTCCACACACCTCAGACTCAGGCAAGATGCCCCTTTCCTCCTGGAAGCCCTCTCACCCTTCACCTATGGCTACACTGAGACTCTCGGAATATAACTCCTCCCTTCCCTGCTGGGCCCAAAGGTGAGTAAGGCTGGTCTCTGCCCTCCAGGCGTCCCTCCTCCCTCACAGCCCTGGCAGCCTGTCCTGTAATTATTTGTTTCCACGCTTGTCTCCCTCCCCAGACTGTGAGCTCATTAAGGACAGAGCAAGCACTGCCTCCTCCTTCCCGCAGCTGAGGCTCCAGCGCTTGGACAGTCCCAGGCGAGACTCACGCTGAATGAGGCTGGGAAGGCAACTCGCGGAGAGTCAAAGCAGATGCCTTCCTGCTTGGGAAACTGAAGCCAGTGCCGGAGGGAGTGACGGCCCTCCCCCAGCACAGGGGACACTGCCAGTCCCGCCGCAGGTCCCGCTGCCCATCCCGGGGCCTGAGGAACATTCTGGGGAGGTACCTCTCCTCCTTGTCCCAGCACCAGGGCTTCCCGACGCCCCACACCGTACTGGGGCATGAACGCATACCCTTAAAGAGCAGAGCAATCCGTGAAGAGAGGAAAAGAGGAGACCCGAGTGAGCCAGTCCATGTTCTTCCAGCGTGAATGGCTCTGGAGCAGAACAGACTCGATCTAGCCCAGTGCCTGGGTATTTGTTATTGACCCAACATCCCCACGCCCCTTCCTGAGGCTTCCTCCAGCCGTGTGGAGGGGTGGGGGCCGAGGGGGCACATGCCCTCTGGTAAACACCCCCAAAGGACTTCACCCAATGCAGCTCCCCTTCTGTTTGGAAGGTCCCGAACTGCTGCTCTCCCAGCAGCATCTCTGTTTGCAGCCTCCCCAGCTAGGGGGTGAGGGGTGGTCACTGGACTTGGCACTTACACGGCTCAGAGCCGGCAGTGGAGGAAGAACTTGTACAACCTGATGCAAGCCAGCAAGCCCCAGGCCTGGGGTCACCTGCAGGCCAGCCAGTCATCCCACAAGTCAGGTGCCAGCCTTCTCTTCTCCCTCAAAAACTAATTAAAAACTTGGGCAATGGGATTTCTTAGGCAAATGATGGGAGATGAGGCCCCATAGGGTGTGTCCATGGCAAGCACGGCAGCAGCCTTTGCCCTGCATGGGCCACATTCAGGTAGAGACCCACCTCAGCCCTCAACACCACCACCACCACCACCCCCGCCCAGCTGCTGGCCAGGCCAAAAGAGGACTCAAGGGAGATGAAGGGGTGCCCTTCTTTTCTAACACCTCTCTTCCTGAGCGCCCTACCTTCGATCCACAAGGGAGCTATGAAGAAGTGACGGGGAGGGGGATGGGGAATTAGTGACAACTCCTGAGACCCCTGTTGTGGTCTTTCAACCAGTCGGAGGCCCAAGGCAAAAAGGAGACAACAGGGCTAGATGTAAACACAGGCACAGCTCCAGGTGGTCAAGACTGGGGGTGGGAAAGGCCACTTCCCCCTAGGGAGCTTCAGAGACAGCCTTTGGGTGGGGAGCCACGCCTCATTCCTATTGTTCTTTCCCCATAAAACACAGCCCATGCCTTCCAGGAGAAGTGCTGATGAGCTTCAGGGCGAGTTAGAGCCTAGGAAAGCACCAGCCCCTTCCACACCCCTCCCCGCTTACCTTGGAGGTGGGGTGGGGACAGGGATCCCAATCCAAAGTATTCTTCTGAGAGCCACCAGCACAAACAACTATGTCCCCAACCCAGTTACAGGTTTCCGTGAGGGTCCAGAGATCACACAGGGAAACTCCATATTCAACAGAACTTTTCAGAGTAATGGAAACATTCGCTATCTGTGCTGTCCTGGGCACAAGGCATGGCCACATGTGCATACTGAGCAACTGAAGGGCTGCTAGTACAGCTGAGTTACCGAATTTGGTTTTATTCCATTTCAATTAATTTAAATTTAAATAGCCACACAGGACTAATGGCTACCATACTGGACAGCTCAGAAAGAGTGCATTTTTTAAATCTGAGGAGTCCATGAGTATTACTGAGAATCTGCTGAAAACCACAGGCCCTCTCCCCTGAGAAAACATACCCAGTACCTTCACACATCATTTGGCAGAAATTTTCAGAAAGTTCACAGACTTTATTCCAACACAGATCTGAGATTAGGTCTAGGTCTAAGATTGTCTATAACTTGACCAAAAACTTTTACTAAGAGCAATGTTTCTTCTGCAAAGTAATTGTCTAAGTAATATGAAAACAGACCTGATATTATACTTCACAGTCTCAACAGGAGACACCAAGCGTGGAAGCCCCCACCTGACAGAGGATGTCCTCATGACATCCCTCCCATTCAACACCCAGCCTCTCCCCAGACATGTGCAGGCACAGGAGAGGCACTCCCTCTTAGGGCTGGCTCTTCATTTTTGGAACGGCTGTAAATGTTAGACATTTATTTTTTCTCTTCTTTTTTTAAAGTAAGCTTTACACCCAAAGTGGGGCTTGAACTCACGACCCGGAGATCAGGAGTGGCATGCTCACTGACTAAGCCAGCCAGGCGCCCCTAGACAATTCTTTTTTCTAACACAAGTTCAATCTCCCTGCTTATAATTTCCACCCACTACTAAAAGTTCTGCACACTCCTCTACACATAGAAATTCCCTCTTTCACATAAGACTCACCTTGGCATTCTTCACTGCCAAGCTGAACAGCCCTATTTCCTTCAGTTATCCTACATGTGACCATTCTGACAGATCTCAAGAGAGGCTGTCAACAATGCTTTCGGAGTTTCAGCTCTTCCTACTTGCTAGGAAGTAGGAAACCAGGGTTCCTTACCTGTGTATCAGTTTTTCTTTTTTTTCAACAAGTACAAGATTCTGGATTCACTGATTAGATTCCATCAGCTCTGGCTGGGGCCCATTGCTCCAGACTGCTCCCACTTAACCCCTTGTTCTATCATTCAACTTAATACCTGCACCACAGCCCTCACCACTCCACCCCACTCCCAGAGCTGACACACCTACTCCCCACCAACATCTCAGGCATCTTAGGAAGATGGTACACATGCCTTCTCCTCCATAAATCTCCAAACCCTCCCATAAGATCCAAGGTTCTATAAACACACCCCTCTTTCACAACTACCACCATCTACTACTCTCATGGGCTCCAAGATCCTGCCAGGCTGCTTACCAGCAGACATCTTCCGAGAACACTCTCCTGACTATTCTCAAAACACATACGCACAAGTTCCACAAGTTCTTAAGGGGTTTTATTGATAACTCACTAGACTAGAAGGTAAGGGGTTCCAGAAGAACAAGAATAAACCTGAAGTAAATCTCAAGAGGTTCCTGTCTCCCTGACCTGCAGGGCAAAGAAATGGGTTGGGTTGGGGGCTACCTGGGTGGCTCACTTGGTTAAGCATCCAACTCTTGGTTTCCACTCAGGTCGTGATCTCAAGGTCATGAGATCGAGCCCCATGTCTGTGGAGCCCCACACTCATCTCCGAATCTGCTTAAGTTTCTCTCTCCTCCTTCTGCCCCTTCCCACACCCTGTGTATGTGCACCCACATGCACACTCTCTGAAATAAATAAATCTTAAAAAGAAAGAGAAAGAAAAGGAAAGAAAAACGGGTGGGTCATCTTCCTTACTCTTGTTGGCAACTAGAGCTGTCTACCTGTTCAACCAGACTTACTTCTGGCCCCTTCTCCAAGCTCCACCCCCTTTTCCCAGTCACACAAGTGCTGAAGATCGGCTCCTCACACCGCATGCACATACAAATCACCTGGGAATCTGGTTAAAGCACAGATTCTGATTCAGTACATCCTAGGTGGGGCCCAAGATTCTGCAGCTCTCACAAGCTCCCAGGTAACGCCAGTGCTGCTGGTCCACTGACGGGCACAGAGGACACCTGGTCACGAAGCATTCAGATTCTCCGAGACTCAGGGCAAGCAAGCAACCAGCGCTAGAAGAGCCCAGGCGGGCGCCCATCGCCTCGGTCTCTCATCTGCATCAGCGAATTTCCACCCTAACGACACATTAGGTGTACCTGGGGAGCCCCAGCCTGACTAGGTTCACCACAGACCAATAAAATCAGAATCCCTGAGAGTAGAACCCAGGGGATGGCAAAGTGGAATCCCTGGGCCACACGGTTGATAAAGAGACTGAATGAGGTGGTTATGCCAGTGGCCTCTCTTCAGGATGACTTTAAATAAAAAGCTGGCCTTCTGATCTGTCCAAGAAGCTGCAGGAGATGCCATCATTTATTTGCAGAAAACCAGATCTATTAATTTGGCTGGGCAGCTTTATAAAGAGCCACAGGGACCAAGCCCACTCCCCAGAGCTCACCACCTGCCTTTCTAGTCTCACAAACCACCTTTTGAACAATCTGCTCTAGAGTGGGCCAAAACAGAAGTCAAGCTTATGTGTTCATAATTTCCCAAATCTCTGCAAAATTGGGACTTTTTGCCTGTCTCCGGTCTTTCAGCCCTCTTTCAGCCACCGTGACTGTATAAAGATTGTCACTCTGCAAGCGCAGGTGACTGTTCCACAGGGAGCTAATGGCTCACACTCAGGCTGAGGCAGCGGACAGGCCCTCCCTCCCCAAGCACACAAGCACACCCCACACCCGCGCAGTCTTCCCCAAGCTCACTCCTCCCCACACAGCAGGACCCCGGTAGCTGTTCTCTGTCCCCAGCTATGCGGCCAAAGTTGTAAGCCTACTCTTCCTTCTTGTTCTTGCCGGAGGAGTATACACAAGATGTTTATTGTCTTGGGTATTTTCCACCAGCCTCAGCACATTCTGGCCACTGGACTTCCTGACACTCCTCTTAAGGGGTCAGACCACTCCTGAATCTGCCCTCAGCGACACTCACCCCCTTTCCACATATGGAGCATGGCCTTCCACCCTCCACGCTCACTCAACAGCAGCCCACGCAGCCACCCAGATGGCTCAGTTCTCCCTGAGTCCCACCACTTACTCCTTGGGGCACCATTCAGGGCTGTACTGTCAGCATTTCCTTTTGAAGGGGCAATCCTATCCCTCCTGCTAAGTTCCCTTTTAGAACCTATGGCCATGGGGTTAAAAACTGTTTGCATTTGTAAAAAAAAATTTCTAAACTCTGTAGCCAATGCCTGTCCTTGTCCAGCCTTCACTCCGGCTTCACAGACGCTAAGCTGGGGTTCCTTTCTCAACTATGGATCTGATCGCCTCTGTTTTTCCAGTCAATTCTCCTCCCCTTGCTGGTGGGAACTGGCGCCAGCCCGAGAGCACCCCTCCTCCCAGCCTCTGTCTTCAGAAACAGAGTGACAGGCAAGGCAAGAATTCACAGGTATTCTGATACTGTGGAGGGGTCCCCAACGCTGAGGTATCTTGTCTCAAAACTGGCAGAGAGAGCCACTGAAGCCATGTGGCCAAGGGCCACACAGTGTTTTCACACTATATATATCTTCCCATTTCTCTTCGTTTTCACCCACAATGTTCTCAGTCAAGCTTTCCACATCATACACAAGTTTTTCTAAGGAGGGTTTGGATTTTTTTTCCATTAATAGTTATTCTCTGACCCTTCCTATCAGGTGTTTAGTGCCTTCACCCATGAGCAACTTCTTAGGCCCAAGACCACAGCAGGTCCTGGCCCCCGGGTGTCCAGCCTCCTCCCCCAGAACGGAGGCTGGCAAACTCCTCCCTCCTTCAGCCCGGCTCCAGGGTTCTTCTGTGAGCAAGCTACAAGATGTCTAGAGATAAACACTTAATTTGTATTATATCTCTACAATTACCACTCAGAGACTAACTAATACAGAATTGTTTATGCATAAAGACACCACACTGTCTCCGTTTCTTTCATCCATCACCACCCCTCAGAGTTCGGGTTCACTCCCAACCATCTTCTCTAGATGTTCTAGGAACGTTTTGACCCCGTCTATTGATTACCTACTATGTGCCAGACATTATGCATATTTAAATCTCCATTAATCCCCACAACCCCGCAGAGAAGGGTCACGTCATCCGACAACTAAAAAACCGATGCTCAAGGGGAGCCTGGGTGGCTCAGTCAGTTAATTGTCAGCTCTTGAGCTCAACTCAGGTCTTGAACTCCGAGTCATGAGTTCAAGCCCTGCGTTGGGCTCCATGCTGGGCATGAAGCCTACTTTAAAAAGAGAGAGAGAGAGAGAGACACCAGTGCTCAAGACAGTAAGCAGTATAGTGCTTACTTCGGGGTCCAAAACGTACTTTGTCTCCACACCCACCAAACCCTACTTTTCTAATTAAGCATCTTCATTGTGCTACAAGTCACCACTCAGGTAAAAAGAATGTGAAGACTATCAGCCTCAGACATCAGCCTAGGACCTAAATCCTTCCTGCCATTAGGAAGAAAGACCTCAGTCCAGGAATGAACCACGTCAAGGCAGACGACCTCACTTTCAGTCCCAGAGAGCAGTCACCTGGCTCTGGTGGGAGGGCCCGTCCCTGGGAGCGATCTCTAGTCTTAAAATGATGAACTTCTTTTCTGAGAGAAGGGGCTCCACAGGACCTCCCCCTACACACACATACACACACACTACAAAAAAGAGTGAGGAGAAGGGAAGAAAGACGGGAAGCCCAAGATAATGTTCCCTCTCTACAGAATGATACAAGTAAGCTGTTAGTAGACAGCTCAAAGGAGGCAGGAGGAGGTGGAAACGGGATGGAAGTAAAAGGGGCCTAGAAGAAGAAATGCCAGGGAGCAGGGAGGCAAGGAGATGGACTGGTTCTGAAGAGACTCCTGGATGCTGTGTCTTGCCCCACCTGAAGAATCAGGGCCAAACTCTAAAGGTCCATTCCTGAGCCAAAACCAAAAACCACCCCCAGATGTCAGTAATATGTCTTCCCCTTTCCCAACCTCCCCAATCCCAGGACGCATTCCCTCTGCTACAAGGTTGCTCAGGTCTAATACTTAAGGTCCCGGCAGTCCCCCTGGAGCTGGTAAATGCGGGGCTGGTTCCTGGCTCAGTCATGCAAGCAGAGCCTCTCGGGGTGTTTCTCAGCTCCATGACTATGCCAGAGATACGCTCATTAAAGGCAGCATGGTCTGGACAGTGGTCCCACGCTTTCAGCTTTCACAGACCCATTAAAAAAAAAGTCATAGATCTAAAGCTACTACTTACCATCTTGTATTCTACCAAGTAAAGACTTTTTTAAAAAAATAGACCCACTTTCCATCAGCACCTTTTATAAAAGGCATCATTTTATAAAAGAAAACACATTTTGAACGTCAAATTGAAAGGATCTATGCTTAAAACAAGTCAAAAAAAGCTCACTCCAATTGTCCCCTTTCCATTACATCTCTAGAAACTGGGAGAACTTTGTGGTGGGCCAGCACTGGTCTACATGCCCGTATGCGGACCTTCTGTCCTGGGACACCTCGGGCCACCAGTCCCAGATGCTGGGGGCCTACAGGGACAGCCAGCCATGGAGAGGTCCACAGGGATACAGATCTCTCAGCAGAGCTGTCTCTAAGCCTCAGCGAAGCCAGATCCCTGTATTTGAACCATGATCACCGGGCTGCCCAGGCCAGCAGCTTAGGCACAAGGATGACAGGACCCTGGCCTCACTCCCCGCCCCCTTCACTCAGCTATGCCTCACTGGTGCTGCCCTAAGAAAAGCTCAGACACGGTTCGACAGTGCCACTGGTTCCAGGAACATCCAACTTGGAAAGATCAGTCCCCCTGCTCCTCGGGTTTGATCACAGGAGAAGTAGAGTGAAACATAAGTGGGGGGAGGGTGAACGCTTGAAGGAAGCAACCAAGGGAACCAAGCTTTCAAAGTAGACTGAGCAGGTCTTCCCTACACCAGAACAGCAGATCTCTTGCCAAGCAGTGAAGCCTACCGCTGCTCTTCTCCCCGCTTTCAGAAATGACCCACAGGGCCCCACACCAGCAGGATGCCAACTCCCCACGGCACCAGCAACATACAGGGGATGGACGTGGTCTCCCAGGCTGGGGTGGGAAGCTGCCTGCTTTAACCAGAGACCGGGGAAGTCAAGCCCAGAGCCTGTGGTCCTGGGCCGTGACAGGCAGCTTCCACAGGGAGTGGACAGAAGGTGAAAAGAGCAAAAAACATCCCAGCAACACCCACTTCCCTGCCCCCGACACTTGGAGCTTCCTATCCAGCCACGGGACCACAGCCCCATCAAGCTCACGGCACAGCTGGGCGCTCAGCGGTCAGGGAAATCCCGAGCACCAGCCGCCAGCCCGTGGAAGCCACAGGTGCCCTAGCCCTCAGAAGCGCAGCGGCTCCCAGCCCAGCTGGAAAGGGCTTCAAAGGCCATCAAGCACAACCCCTCCATTTCCCCAGGGAGAAGACAGGCCCAGAGAGGGGGCCCAAGTCGTCTGAGCCCTCGGACAAATCAGTAGCAGAGCGGAGGAGCCCCGAAGACAGCGCAGGCCGCCGGCTCTGTCCAGCGCCAGTTCCGCTGCCTAGAGCGACCTCAGCCGCTCCACCGCTCCTCCCAAGCTGCTCAACTTTGCTCATCACTACTCCTGCCAACTCTCCGCTATCGAGGCTGCCACCAACCTCGTGCTGGCAGCCCGCCACCCAACTATAAGGAAAAGATGGCCAGTACAGGGTCACTACCTCTCCACTTTCCCCTTTCATCTCGTCCCTGCTCCTCCTTTCCTCCATCCCCCTATTCCAAACAAAGGGAGTACTCTTTCCTGGGCTTGACAGGGTCTCAAAAGCACATCATTTATTCATTCACTCATTCATTCCATTAGTCTCCGAGTGCCAACTACATGTCAAGGAACTGGGCCGGGTCCTGAGAACACAAGAGATAAAGAAAAGTCTTTGACCTCCAGAAGTACTTCAGTCCAGCAGGGGAACCCAAATCATGGGTTGTCATTAAATTTCCAGTTCCAGCTGGCGCTCTTGCTGTCTTTCTGAGAATGATGGGGCCATCCCATTCCGTCAGGGCAGAATAAAACCAACCTGTCACCCCAAATCTTTCTTTCCAAATCCCTCAGTCTCTACCCCTTACCTGACACCACCACTCCCCATGTCACTCAAGCATTGGTGTGACCCTGAAGTACACCTGAGGCTTCAAGCAGGACAAAAAAACTTCTAGAAATAAGGCTGGATGTGTCCTGCGTCAAATGCAAACATCAGAGACAAGAGTGCTGGCTGGAGCCCCCACTCCCTGGTTCCTCGCTTACAAACCATCAGCCCGGCAAAGAAGCACAAGCCCGCTTGGGCCCAAGGCCCCATCCAGAGTAAGACCGAAAGGATGAGAACGGAAGCACGGGCTGAACGGTGTCCGACAAGCCCCTGGGAGGACAGCGGTCGGTGGTAAGGGCAAGGCAGCCGAGCAAGGGCCCGCTTACCTCCTTGAGAAGCCCCACCTTCTTCTTCAGCACCTCACACTTGCGCAGTTTGCAGATCTGGTGCGTGCGGCGGTTGGTGCAGCTGGTGCAGGCCCCGCAGTTCTCCAGCCGCCGGCAAGGCTCACAGGTACCACACCGTTTTCGTTTCTTTCGCCCATCTCCACCCCCTCGGAGCTGGGGCTCGCTCCCAGCCATAGGGAGCCCAGGCCCCTGGAAACCCCCTACCATCACCTGGCCCTGAGGGAAGTCATAAAGGCCTGGCAGTTCCGGCTGGACCGCCAGGGGCACCTGAAATTGGCTCATAGTGCTGCCAGGGGCAGGGGCATAGGTGCCAGAGAAGGGCCGAGGTCCAGCGTCCTGCCTGCCCGCCAGCCAAGGCCCTCCACCAGGTCCTTCTCTCCTAAGACAGTCAAGAGTGCACACGGGTGAAGGCAAGTAACTCCAGTATCCAGGATGGGCGCCTCTTCACCTCCTCTGCAGCACTCTGGCCGGGCTCAGCCGGGGGCCACTCTCCCATCTGCTGGAGCCCGGGATCTGGGGCAGGACACCAGCAGCGGTCCCCAGAGAAGGGATCATCTTGGCTGGGCGGGCTCTTCACCCTCACCCACCCTGGACCCAGGCATGAGGTGAGCAGGTGGGTGTGTGGTGGGGGCTGGGCAGGTTGAGGAGGTTCTCCTGGTACTTGTCCTCCGGGGGGGCAGGATGATGGAGAAGAAGGCAGCGTTGCCTAAAAAAGAGACAGAAAGGGGAAGCGCATCACTCGAGGCTCAGGGACAACTTTCACATGTTACCTCTTCCTGCTTCTGGAAGAAGAGAAAATGGGGGAAGAGAAAGGGCTTGCTCACATGAAGTCCTGCCTAGAACCTCTGTCAGGGCGCACCGGCACCCGCTCTCCGCCTGCGGGATGGGGATGCTGAGGGAACCTGCCCGACAAATGTAAGGGGGTAATCAAGGTGAGATTTCTAAGAAAGTTGTCCTCTCCCCCCCACCCCCGGTCTTCGGAGAGTTTCACCAAAATTCCCACACACACACACCCCTCACTGGAGGTCGCTGGGCCCTCCCCGAGGGAGCAGGGCTTTCAAAATAAAGTTTGCTGAGAGCTTCACTCGGCTGGGCTGCCCGAGCGCCCCCGGCACGGAAGCGGCCTGAACGGGGGCGCGCCCGGGGTAGCCCGCGCCGGCAGCCCCGCCGCGCCCCCCTCCCCCGCCGGTCGGCCAGACCCGGGAGGGAGGCCCGCTCCGCCGAGGGGGCGCGGGGAGGGGGGCGCGCTCCAGCTCGGGCCGGGCCGCGCGCGCGCCGCCGCTCGGGCTCCTTTGTTCTGGGGCCTCGGCCGCTCGGCTCCGGCGGCTCCGCAGCCCCCGCCCCGCCCCGCCGCCCCCGCCCGGCTCCGCTACACTGTGATCCGTAGCACCGCCCCCCCGCCCCCCCCAACAAAGTAGCCCCCCCCCCCCCCGGCCGGCCCCCGGGCCGTCCCCTCCCCCCTCCCCGGGCCGGGCCCCCCACGCCTCCCCGCCGCCCCTCCCCCACCCCGGAGCCGGAAAGGCACCGACTGCACCGACCTGCCGGCCGCCTCTGGGGCGGAGCGCACAAAGGGGCAAAGTTTCCCGGCCCGCGCTGCCGCCGCCACCACCGTCGCGGCCGCCGCGGCCGCCTGGGGCGCCCGCCTCACGGAGCGCCTGGCCGAGCTGAGCTCGGCGCGCGGAGCCCCCCGCCCGGGCCGAGGAGGGGACGGCGCAGGAGGAAGGAAGAGGCAGCGGCGGCCGCGGCGGCAGCAGCAGCAGCAATGAAGGCGTCCGCGGGACTCCCCGCCCCCCGCGCGCCGCGGCACGTGCTCGCCCGGGGACTCCCCCGCCCGGGAGGGCGCGCACGTGCGGCCCGGCCGAGCCCCGCCGGCCCCGCCGCCCCCTCCGCCGAGCCCGGGGCTGCGCGAGGGCGGGAGGCGGGGGGGGGGAGTTCCCTCGGAGGGGGGAGGGGACGGAGCGGGGAGCCGGTGGCCGCAGGGCCCGGCTCCGCCGCCGAGCCTTTGCACCTGCAGCACCTCCCCACCCCCGCGTCGGCCTTCCCAGGACCCGGCTGCCACCTTGGGGCTGGCGGCCCCCGCCCTCCGGCGCTTCTGCAGCCCCGGCAGGCGAGGCGGGCCGCGCGGGGTGGGGCACGCGGACCTCCCAGCCTAGGCCCTCGGCCGAGCCGGCCCCGGTGTCCCCACTTCCTGCCGCTCCCTGTGGGCCCGAGCGGTCCGGGACGGCCCCGGAGCCCCCGGGAGCCCTGAGCTCCGGGCCTGACTGACCCTCCTCTCCCGGCTGCCGCTCGCTCATTCCGAGACAGGACAATGGGGGACATCGCGCGTTTGCGTACCGAGTCAGCCTGGCCGGCAAGGAGGGGGTACCCGGGGGCAGAGGCTGCGGGCCGGCCGCGGGGCACCCTCGCAGGGGTCACGGCCGAGCGCCGTACTCAGGCGGACCCCAGGGCCCTGCCATCGCGAGCCTCCCCCGCGCCGCACTCGGCTCTTTCGCGTCGAAAACAAAGACTAACCCGATACCCCCGCCCTGCCTCCCAGAGGAGGGGGAACGGGCGCGTCGCGGAGGGTAACGGGGGAGGACAGCGTTCAGGAGGGGCTCGGAGAGCCTCCGCGGGGCCGTGGCGCAACCAAGCCCCATTAGCTGGTGCACACACTTTGAAAAGTCACCCTGGGCTGTTTTCCAGGCAGAGGACAAGGAGCACGGCACAAGAATATTTCCAAGTTGCCAAACTGCCCGTTCTCTCTGCTGCTTTTTTTTCCCTCACCTGTTGTGCAGGCCAAGTTGAAATTCCAGGTTAAATTAATTCTGCTCCACCCATCTGGCCTGACTGCTAGGCGAGTGCCCGCAGCTGCCTTCCACCTACCTGGGTTGCTGGGGAGAAGGGTGGGTCTCTAACACACACACACACACACACACACACACACACACACGCTCGCGCGCGGGCAAGTCCTGGCAGAAACAACCACGGGGCTGACTGGCCTGACCAGTTTGGGCGGTGCTCAGGGAGCCAGGTACCTGGCAGGCATCCCCGCCCGGCTGAAGCTAACAACTCAGCCAGAACTGGAAAAAGAGCATTCGGCTGGCTATTTAGAAGAAACAAAAAAAGTAACTGATCTCAAGTAGCGCTGTCCAGAAAGCCCTAGGCGGTTGGAGAAGCCGGGGTTCTGCCTGGAACTTCCCTCCTCGCAGGCCTTTTTTTGACAGCCTGCTGCAGCGGCCAGGGTTGTCAGCTGTGGGTGGGTAGGAACATGGTGGCTGCGGTACTTACTTCCTACCCGGGTGCTTGAAAGGACTAAAGAGTTTCTGCTCAGGGAAGTAAGTCTAGAGCTGAGAAGAGATACTTTGAGAGTGTAATTTTCAATCAAACATGAGAACAGGTTGTGGACTTGAAATTGTTGTCAGTGTAATAAATGTTTAATGTTTTCAATAATTTCATTTTAATGAAAATTATGTAAAAGAAAATGTAGAATATACAGAGAATTTGAAGACAAACATCACCCAAATACAACCCCATTTAACTACGTGCTACCTTTCCTTCTAGCCTTTTCTATTTGTAGATTAGTTCCTTTGTTTTTAATAACGTGGTTGTATTCGCTCTGATTACGCAATTTGCTGCCTTCTTTTCACTTAACTTTATACCATAAGCATTTCCCTATTTGTTTCACAATCTCCAGATAGCGTGACAATGGGGTGAAGCAGGTGGCTTAGGGACAGCGAATTCTGGGTTCCAGACCCAGCTGTGTCATTTGCTAGCGGAGTGACCTTGGACAAGGTACTCACCAACTCTGAGAGAATCCAAGTAGTTGGCCTAGGGCATTCTAAACAGCATTACTTGAAATCAGTTACTTCTTTTTTTCTTCATAGGGCATAATAAATGAGAACAGTTATTGTCTCACCCGTAGAACAACCTTTAAACTAGGTACTATCATGAAACTCATTTTACAGATAAAGAAACAGAGAGATTAAGTAACTTGCCCAAGGTCACTCAGCTAGCAAATGGTAGGTTCAGAATTTGAGCCTGGCATCTTTCCTCCCATATTCTGAGCAATTTACTGTGCTAAAGTACTCTCCACCAGCCATCTATGGGAGCAGGGGTTGTTTCACAAAACCCTGGGGCTTAGCTAGCTAGGTGGATGCCGGTGCCATTCACCAAGCAGAGTGTGGCAGGAGACATGCATGGAGCCATCCATGTGGAGCTGGAAACACACACATGAGCCTCATTGCTGAGCACAGTGTGAGACCTCAGGTGTGGAGGGGCTCACGGTAGCGGACATGAAGAGTGAAAGGAAAGGGCTCCAGAGAAACAGCCCTGACAAGGGGCCAGCCACAGAGACTAACAAGGAGCAGCCAGGGAGGTGGGAGGGGAACCAGGCCCAGCCGGACACCTGCCTGTGTTTTCCCAACTGTTTCTCCCTCTGGAACCCTGCCCTTCTCATTTGCTCATTTCCTGTGCCTAGGGAAACCCCTTCCCACTTCACCCCACCCCAACCCTCCCCAGCTACTCCTTCTACCTGCCAAATTCCCACTCGTCCTGCAAGTCTCAGCATAAATGCCAGTTCTTCTATGAAACTTTTTCCAGCTCCCTGGATTCCAGAGCCCCACCTACCCCCCCCCCCAAGAAGTTTGATGCTCCCTCCCTTTGCAACACTTATCTTATCATCATTGTAATTGTTGATACATTTCCCTCCCAGTTACTCTGGGCTCCTAGAGGGCTGGGACCTTGTCTTTTCACCTTTGTAACTGTACACCTAGCACTGGATCAATATGTGTTGAATGAAGAAATGAGGTCAGTAGAACCTGATCAATGACATATCCCAGTGACATCGAAGACCCACAGGCTTCCGAGCGTTTGCTTTGTCTTTTTTCTAGCAGGCCTCCTGTGCTGCCGGGTTACTCCTTCCTGGCACTCAGGGCAGCAGAGCAGCCCGAGGTGCCCAGCAAGCCTCTCCGCCCCGGAGGCGGCATTAAGCTAGAGGCAGTGGTTTGCTAACTGTGGTCCCCAGACGCAGCATCACCCACACCTGGGAACTTGTTAGAAATGCAAGCTCTCCGGCCGCACCTAAACCTACTGAAGCAGAAACTGCAGGTGCGGGCCCAGCGCTGTGTTTTAACAAGCCTTCGGGTGATACACGCTGGAGTTGGAGGAGCACTGGACTCGCCCAAGCCGGCGGTTGGAAAGCCAGATCAGCACCCAGGCGGCGGCCAGAATCAGGCCCCAGGCGCTTAGAGGAAGTAGACCTGGAGAGGCTCCTTTTAATTAAGCAGGGTGATTAGCCCCACCCCCCAGCGACCGAAGACGGAGGCTTTTTTAGGCCAGAGCTCCGGTGAGGTCAGGACCTGGCTGCCGCAGCTGCCCCAAGGGTTAGAAAGGGAAATCCCGTCGCGAAGGAAACAAGCCCAGTGGACTGCGAGCTCTGCAGGGTTGGCAGGGGGCGTTTCCCTGGCTGGGGACGGAGGTGGGGCTGGGAAATCATGAGGACTTCCCGCTCCACTGAGGAATGGCAGTGGATTCAGCACCCGGCGAAGAGCACAGGGAGTTGGGTCGGATGTGCCCGCGTGGTTCTTCTGGAAGTCACTCCGTGGAATGAACGCTGCCGCTTGCTTGCGGAACCTGTGAATGATCGCGTGCGACTAACCTCTGAGATGCTTGGCCCTGCTCCTTCTCTTTAGCTAAGACGCGATTTGTCCTGTCTGGAGGAGCTTTGCACTATGGAACCTTTTGCAGAAAAGTAAACATACAGCCAGGTCCACACCTGGGCTTTAAAGATTGAAGGCATGGGGGGGGGGGGGTATTTGGTTGGGGACGTGTTTCTTCTTTGGTCCTGTACTGGTTAAAAATATTATCAGCTAATGTTTTCGTAGAGCTTTCCTGTTTCAAAGCAGTTCCACATATATTATCATTCTGTCTCCAGAGTGGCAAATACGCCAAGTGCGAGTGTTACTTTGCTTTCCTTTCTGTGACATAGCTTTTATTCTTATTATCGCCATCTCACAGATAAAGGAACAGGGACTTAGAGAGGTAATTTGTCCAAGGTCATTCACTACCAGGTGGCACAACTGGGCCTACAATCCAGGACCTCTGTAATTCACCTATCAGGGCCAGAGCTGATATGGGGCAGAAGCCGGCATTTTGCTCCTAGGAAGAGAGAGATGCGTCGTAGATTCCTTTTGGTCATGCATTGGTTAGTGTGATGTGTGTAGCATATCTAGACTATGTTTTCTGAGTAACTCAGCAAATGCTTTCCTGTTTTATTTTTGAATTTAGGCTGAATCAAATAGACTGCATAACTAGCGAGGAGAATGCGAGGTCCTAGCAAATAGATGAAATAACCTGGAAATCTTCCAGCCCTAAGGGGGCTGGGCAGGAGGGTGGGAACTTTGATGGACTCCGAGACACAGGCTGCTGAGCATCAAACAGGTATAAAGGCCTTGGTAACCCCACACCCAAGCCTTGGTTTGACCCGATGTAACATCAGGATCCATTAGGTTTCATGACAATAACAAGCCCCATGTGTCAATCATGAAATATGTCCACTGGGGGCCAATAGGAGCTCTGTTTCCCATAGCCATTCGGGGACTCAGACAGCTGCAACTGGACATGTTGCCCCCGTGACCCTGAAGGCAGGAAATGTGGATGGGGCAGATCAAGCACAAATTTCCAAAGTGTTTACCTGGAAGCAATTCACATCATTTCTGCTCTCATTTCAGTGACCAAAGCAAGTCTCAAGGTGGCCAAGAAGCACCGTGCCTGGAAGGAGAAGCAAACATTTGGTTATAACAGCACTAATAACACACAGGGAATAGCGGATGTGGATATTCAAGGGGTGTGTAAGCTCAATCAGTTCCACCCATTTCATGAGTGCTTCTGCCTCCTGGGGATGAGAATCTGAGATTCCCGTTCTATTGGCTTGTCATTTCTCCCACTAGAGAGGGTTCTGAGACTTAGACCAGGGACAAGGAAATCTGAGCAGAGGGAAGCATAGCGGAAGAGATGAGTGGCAGTGGGGCAAACTCAGTAGAAATTAATGTTAAATTGAGAAAGTATCCAGCAGTGGAAAGGACTCAGGGTATCTCTATCACCAGGGGCCCACCTGCTAAAAGAAAGTTCTAAAACAGCAGAGTGATGGCAGAAGCATTTCCTGCCTTCTCACCATTCACTCCCACTCATCCTTCCTGGCTAAACTTGGGTGACACTCCAGGAAGCCTCTGATGGTCTCTCAAAACTGAACCTTCCCAGCACATTGTTAGAGTGCCTGGGTCCATCCTGTGAACTGTGCTGTGGGAAGAGAGCACATCTCACTCAGGGTTGCCCTATGGGGGATGTGGTAGAATCTCAGCATGAAGGCAGAGCACGCAGCAGGAAGGCTGCTGCAGGAACCCAGGTGAGAACAAAATGATGGTGGCCTCCAGGTGGGTTGTGAGGCGGGGGTGGAGAAAAGTACTGGAGAGAGATTTACAGAGTCACGTCAACAGGGTAGGGACTGATGACATGAGGACGAATGTAGGAAGTTTTTGGAAGAGCAAGGTCAGCCTTTCTAAAAGGAATTTGTTTAAAAAAAAAAAAGATGGAGAGTTGGGGAGAGGAAAGCACAGAACATACGTGCACTATGAAATCATGAAATTCCTGAGCTACACATCTTAAGAATCCAGCCAGAGCACTGCAAAGCCTTCTTAGGAAGAGTTGAGCATCCCTACGAGATGGCTTCAACTTCAACCTGTTTGTCCTATTGCCTTGTTTCTATATGCTGCTCCCGTTCCATCTCCGCAGAGCAGGAGCCTGTCCCATCTGAGACCTGAACTTGATATCAACCCCTTTCATTCTCAAGGTTCCCCTGCCCCATATCCTTTATGCATGAGGGTCAAGCCCCATTTGCAGGAACTGTGCAATGCTGGCAAACCCATCCTCAGAGCCCCTACCAATCCACTTGGCCATTGTGCACCCCTCCCCCCACACCTCCCTTTTCCCCAAACACTGACATGCTCCCTCTGGGTGCCTGGGCTCCATTTCCAGCTCCGCTGTGCATTGGCTTGTGACTGTGGGTGAGGTAATTCCCCTCCCCCAGCCTCCTTCCCATCTGTCCAAATGCTACTTATACCACCTCCTTTGCAGAGGATCAAAGGATCCATGCTATGACAATGTCCTGTCTCGGACCTTGGTGTATAGTAGGCACTCAGGTGGTCTCCTCCTTTCATCCCGTCCCATCCCCTGTTTCCTCTTCCCCATTCACAGAGAAAGGGACTTACAATATTTTAACCACATGTAGCCATGATAACCAGAGTTAAAATGTATACAATCTTTAGGGAGGATATTATGTATTACCTAGGAGAAGGGAGGTAATGATGTCCAGGTGCCCAGGATGGGACTTGCCTCTGAGTAGAAGCCCCCCAAGAGCCTCCCCAGCTGAAGACGAATGTCCTCCAAACGCGTCCTTCCCTACATATTCAAGCAGCCCTAGTGCCTGCCACCTCCACTCTAAACTGTCCTGAACTTGTCCCTTCTCTCGGCCACCAGGTAGCTAACCAGCTCTCACTCCTGCTCCCCTCCTTGCCCTCACCCTGAGGCCTCCTTTCTCACAGATATGGATCCCACCTCCGTGGATTCAGACCTCCTGGGCCTGGCAGTCTCACCAGAGCCCTGGACTTGAAAAGACAGGGCGCCTGGACCATCCTGCAGCCTATCAGGAGAAGAAGTTCCAAAGTCTAGGCTCTCCAGGTGTGACAGGTGGGCTCGAAGCAGCTGCAGCCCTGACGGTGTGCAGGAGAGCAGACTCTTAGGAGGCCCCGGAGCTTCTGAATCAGGCTCTGCATTCCAACGAGCCTTCCAGGTGATTCCTGGGCACCCTACAAATGGAGAAGCTCTGCTTGCAAAGTCTTCAGGGATAAACGGGCTAGAGATGAAAAAGCCGCAGTGCTTCCCCAAGGAGCAGGAGAGGCACTCTTGGGAACACCTGCACTGATGGACGGAGTCATTCGAGGTCACTCTGGCAGCGTTCCTGGGGAGGGAGTCTGTATTGCCAACATGGCAGTATTTATCTGCTAAGCCAGAGAAGGGGTGGGTATGAGCTGATGCCTCCCTCTCCTTGCCATTCTTTAGGTTGTCCTCCTGAAGACAGGACTAGGCCAATGACCCACATCCGCCTGTCACTGGCCATTCCAAACCACAATAAAGCACGAATTTGAACATCCAACTTTTGGAAAACAATATAAGTATGCTGAACCAAAGCCTTTCAGACAGAAAAGGGGTGTGAAGGCAGAAAGAGCCACAGTGAACATACAGATTAGTGCCTCAAATAGGAAGGTGCATCGGGCAAAGGGCACACGAGTGAGGCAGTGATGGAAGCCCCAGAAGAACCTCACAGCTGCTATAAAAAGGAGGGAGAAGAACAACGACACACAGAAAGCTGGAAGCAACCCACAGGGCCCGATGGGTGTAGAAAAGTCGAAGCTGTGAGATTTTTGGAAAATATCCCCAGGGCCCAGGGAGGAGGCGGCCCCTTGGCCATAAGAGCCTCCTTGGAGGCAGGCAGGCAAACTCCTTACGTGATATACCTGAGATGCAGGGTCTGTGCACAGGACATCCAGTTAAATTTGAATGTCAGAGAAACAACATATCATTTCTTAGCATATGTATATACCAAATGCTACATTCTGAAGCAGCCTTGCGGCAGGGTTAGAGTCTGTTCCCAAGGCCTGCGACCAAGGGAGTTTGGGGCTGAAAGTCAGTCTCCACCTAAGGCCCAGTGGTACCTTCCTACGACCTACCCTATTTCTGAAATCGGAGAGAAAATGGGCTTTGTTAATTTTAGGGTGGGGCAGTCTTTTATGAGAGAGGCTACGCCATATTGTTTGCTTTTAAATGTTTTGTCCTACAAAGGTGGGGCTTACCAATGTGTTTTTCACATTATCATGTATCAGGTAGGTCAGGTCAAGGAATGTGTCCTAAAAAGTATTGTAGTTTTGATCATTTCAAGTCAGGTTCCTGTAAGAGATGAACTGTTTCTTAGTCCAGACCGGTAAAATCCTGCTTAATCAGAAAAATTGCTCCTATGTAAGCAGACAGTTATCCACTGAGACCTGTAGAAGAGACTGTTGGTAACTGTTTACCTGATCAGGTAGTCTAAAGGTATTTCTGAGCACAAAATCAATAGACTCTTCTGTACATCAACAACCCAAATTAAATGCTAAATTTAGGGAAAATATTTCCAAAACAAATGAACAGGAAAAGTGTTATATATACTTAGTATTCTTTTTTTTTTTTAAAGACATTATTTATTTACTTGACAGAGAGCACAAGCAGGGAGAGCAGCAGGCAGAGGGAAAGGAATAAGCAGGCTCCTGCTCACAGGGAGCCTGATGGGGTATTCAGTCCCAGGACCCTGGGATCATGACCTGAGCTGAAGGCAGATGCTTAACCGACAGAGCCACCCAGGTGCCCCTATACTTAGTATTTTTGTTTTTTTAAGATTTTATTTATTTATTTGACAGAGAGAGATTACAAGTAGGCAGAGAGGCAGGCAGGGAGAGGAAGGGAAACAGGCTCCCTGCTAAGCAGAAAGCCTGATACGATACGGGGCTCTATCCCAGGACCCTGGGACTCTGGATCATGACCTGAGCCAAAGGCAGAGGCTTTAACCCATTGAGCCACGCAGGCGCCCCTGTACTTAGTATTCTTAATGTGTAAGAAAAAACATGAATATCCAAAGTGAAGGGGGGAGGCCAACGATGTGAACATTCACAACAGAAGGATTACAAATAACCAATAAAAATATAAAAAGCCCAACCTCATTAATAATCATAGCAAACTGGTAGATTATAAAATGAAAATATTCAATTTTGCAAAGACTATAACAAGTCTCTTTCCCAACATATGGGAATACAAATGGGCAAAAAGAAAAATCTGAAAAAAAAAATGCAGTCCAATGTTAATCGCTATTAATGTTGTAGACCATATCTTTAAAAATCTATGTTTTAGGATGCCTGGGTGACACAGCTGGTTAAGTGACACTCTTGGTTTCAGCTCAGGTCCTGATCTCAGAGTCTGCTTAAGACCCTCGTTCCCTCTCTCCCTGCCTCCCCTAAAATAAATAAATCTTAAAAATATCTTTTCTGTTTTAATATTAAAATAGTGTTTTTGAAAAATATTTGGCAACATTGGAAAACATTTATGAAATATATGAAATCATATACATTTGTAAGTAGATACGCACAAAGATAGGAAGAGAATAGATCGCAATAATAACAATGGATCTCTTGACGATTTTTTTCTCTTCATACCTGTCTTCTAGGGGGTCCTGGCTGGCTCAGTCATTTAGCGTCTGCCTTCAGCTGAGGTCATGATCCCAGGGTCCTGGGATCGAGCCCCACATCGGGCTCCCTGCTCAGCGGGAAGCCTGCTTCTCCATCTCCCACTACCCCTGCTTGTGTTCCCTCTCTCCCTGTGTCTCTCTCTGTCAAATAAATAAAATCTCTTTAAAAAAATACCTTTCTTCTAAAACTTTAACAAATAATATTATTCCTATAATGGAGAAATAAAAAATTATTTTTGAAAAAAGACAAATGGGGGCGCCTGGGTGGCTCAGTGGGTTAAAGCCTCTGCCTTCGGCTCAGGTCATGATCCTAGGGTCCTGGGATCGAGCCCCACGTCGGGCTCTCTGCTCAGCAGGGAGCCTGCTTCCTCCTCTCTCTCTGCCTGCCTCTCTGCCTACTTGTGATCTCTCTCTGTCAAATAAATAAATAAAATCTTAAAAAAAAAAAAAAAGAGAAAAAAGACAAATGGAAAGCAGTTCCTTGAGAAAGAAGGAAGCCAATCCTCATTACTAACAGAATGACTGTGGTTTTGCACATTGCAGCCACCTGGAGAATTCCAGGAATCCTGGTGCCCAGGCCCCACACCCAGAGATTCTGGTTGAATGGATCTGGGTGGGGGCCCCAAGCCTCATGTGCTTGGCAACATCTAACCACGCTTGGGTGTGGTCTAACATGCAGCCAGCCTGGGAACCTCTGCTTGCGGAAGCCATCTCACGTTTTGGCAGAAGTTTAGGCCTCTGGAGCTGGACGAACTGCAAGACCTGGTTTCAAGCCCCAGCAGTGGCCCTCTGTAGCTGTGTGCTTTAGGCAAGCTGTCTAACCGAACCTCAGTTTGTCTGTCCATAAAATGGGGATATTTGGTGCCTACCGCAAGAGTTGGGGGCATGGCTTCCAGGAGAGAGTAAATAAGAAAGGTCTGCATGAAATAGAAAGCCTATAGAATGAGCTCTTTGTTAGAACCTGGAAGCTCAGGTGATAACAATTATCTTTGATCAGTGAAATATCCTTGGCAACATGGGAACCCATGCAAATGAGCCGGTTTGTTTCTAAGCTCTGTCAGTGTTGTAATTGGACTTGATTTGGAGATTTGGTAGGCAGGTGCTGTCAGATGCGGATGCCCAGGACGGTCTTAGCCTAAGGGCTCATGGCCAGTGGACAGCAGCCAATAGATCTGAGTTGGTTCAGACCACTTGGTCATCTTGCTTTGAGAGGTGGCTGCCTTCCAGAAGCCCAAACCTTGTTCTCATGAAAATGTGCCTTTGCATTTTAAATACCTACTGTTTCCAAATACGTGTTCTTATTTAACTGTCTCCTTGGGAGGCTGCGTGGCCACTGCTTAAAATGTCTTGGGAATTCCTCTTTTGAGATTGCCTTTGTCTCAGCTACATTTTTTTTCTTTTCTGGGTAGTTTCAATCAGTGAATTCATTCTCTATCCTTTGAAGAGGAGCTTAATTTTAGAAAACAGTCAAAAATATCTTTCAGAACCAAACCTGATGATTAAGATGGTATTCAAGCCTGGACAAGACTGTCTTTTTTTAAGCAAAGAGGTCACTCGTGAAGAACACGCGTGTGCCTGTCTCCCTACCCCGCTCATTCCCAGCACCCTGCACACAGCCTGGGACCCAGATGTTCCACATATTCCTGCTGAATGGTGACCACAGCTTGGCTCTCTACTGGGACCCATAAACTGGTTCCAAAGGTAAGTCTGAAAAGGCTTTGGGCCAAAGCAGCCTACTCGGAATTAACAAATTCTAGTTTGTATGCTGATTAGCAATTAGTCCCTTTCTTTGTTAAGTATGCTCTCTCTCTGTCTCCTATATACCTTATGCATTTGACTGAAGAGAAAATGTTGCAGTTCCTTCCCCTTACCGGGGCTAATACTGGATTTAGTTTCCTAAGGCAACACTAATCAGCAACACTGGACAAATCCAAGCATTTTTGGAATTATTTTTTGGGCTGACCCAGTCCACAAAACAACCAATTAGGTGTTGTTAACAAGAGCAATGCTTGAAACAAGACTCACTTTTTCACCCAAGAGTTTCGAGACACTGACATTAATCTGGATTTGCATACCACCCACCTTCATGAATTTGAGGAGTGTAGAGTTATGCAGCTCCCAGCCGGGAAGAGAGCACTGGCCTGAGCCAGGCTCCTGGGCTGTCCCGGCTCCGCCCGTAGTAACTGTAGTAACTAGACATTCGCTGTGTAGCCTGGGGAAAACATTTTACACTTCCCCCTTGGTCTTTCTGTCCTTATCTATGCGGTGATCTCACACTGTTAAAGCCGCGGATACAAAACTGAGAACCATGCAGGCTGACAAGAGGCAGGGAGGGCGGTTGGGAGCCGCAGACACGTGCTGGCAGGTGACGGAGAGGAAAGCAAGGTCCTGCTCAGGTAGCAGGGAGAATTCCACAGCAGAGCCGGTCTCAGCGGCGGCAAAGTCTCTGCTCTGAAGGAGAAAGAAAGCCAAAGCCAAAGTTCAACGGCTTCTGGCCATGGAACCGTTTCCAGGAAGGAAACACAAAGGTCATCTGAGGTCAAGTTCAGGGCACGCAGCCAGCCGCCAGGCGGGAAGGAAGCTGCAGTGAATGCCTGCTTGCTTGCACTCCAAGCCCTTCACCTTCTGGAGACAAGTCCTGTATCAGCCCGTTTGCCAGGTCTCCCGGGGGACCTCATAGGCTCTTCCCAGACCCAGGCATCCTGGCTCTGGCCTCAGACTCAGCCCACACCAAGGTGCTAAGGGGAAGCTAGTAGGACACAGGGTGAACATTGGAGCCTGGCTGGCCTGTCATTGCCTTGCAGAGCAGAGGGCCCCAAGGGCTCTATTTAAAGCCTTTGAGCATTCCTCATCTGCCTCCTTGCCCTCCCCGCCCCCAGAATGCGCAGGACACGTTCCTAGTTCCCCACCTTTGTCCATGGCGCTAACTCCACAACCACTTATCCCAGCTTCTGCTCTACAGACCCTCTTCCCGTGTGGTGTCTGGCTCACAGGCCACGAGACCCGTGTAGCTGCCTTCGCCAGAAACAGCAATGGCTCTCGTCTGTCTTGCATCACACTTAGGCACACGTCCTCTCTCCCCATTTGGGACCACACGGTACCCCCACTTCACTATCATGTACTGCGTCTTCCTTCCTTTGCCCACACCCCTTACCTTCCTGGTCTGTCCTTACTTTCTGCCTCCCATCCTGTTCCGCACCTCATCCCCGAGGCTCAGCTCAGCTAGGCTCTCTGCAAGATTTTCCACCCAAAAACCTACCAGCTCCACTTACTAAGCGGCTACTCTGTGCCCAGAATTTTGTCTACAGTATTTCTAATCCTGGAACTGCCCTGCAAAGTGGGAGCAAAGACAGTTTCACTTTCAGACTTGGGGAACACAGAGGCTCAGAGAGGTTCTGGAACTGGTAAGTTGCATAGCTCCTTCGTGGCCCAGCTGGTATTGGAGCCCAGGTGTGATACCTAAACCCAAGCCCTCCATCTCTTCCATGCTACTTTTTCATTCGTAAGGCAAATACTTTGAGCTTGAAGCTATAAGAACTTTGAGGATCATCGTTCTTGTTTTCAGAACAAGGAACCTAAGGAGTATCTAGGCCTAACGACTGGCCCAGGGCGGCATGGCTTCTCTCCACCCCCTTACCTCGTTCTTCCCCTGTGCTGGTCCCGGGGACCCAGGAGCTGTCTATCCGCTGCAGGGGGTTCTCCAGTGCCGGTAACATTCTCAGGGGTTTCTGGCTGCAAGGTTTCTGACTCACACCTGTCCTGCAAGCAGGGCCCCAGAGGAGGCAAGATAGAATGTCATGGCAAGTTTAGAGTCACTGCGTTACTAGTTGAGCTGTATACAATGACATATGTATACAATGTATATAATGTATACAATGATACAAACAGCAGTGACTTAAGTTTATATCTTTCTTGAGTAGAAGCCTGAGGAGGGCAATCTGGGGCTAATGTTGCAATATTGCCCAGCTAGGGCGTGGGGCCTCTTCTGTCTCTTGCAATTCCCTCCTCATGAGGCCCTGCCTGGTCCCCAGGGGCCCCGGGATCGCCAAGTGGACTCAGAGGGCTCCCTGACTGTCTTCTGCTTATACTGTTCACGCCAGAGAGGATGCTCAGTGCCCGGCTGGGAGCTGGTCTGGGTCCTGGCGAGCATGGGGCATGTTGCTAGCAGCAAAAAGGGTAGGAGTAAGGGGGGGCACATTTCATTGCTTAGTCCAGGGATGCTTCTCAAGCTCAGCCTACTCTTCTCCCCTTTGTCCTTCTTTCCATTTGTCTAATAGTTACTGAGCAGCATATCCCATGTGCCAGTCACTAGAGATAAAAAGACTCATAAGACATAGTCAGTGATCTACTGAAGACACGAGGAAATAGACCATTCTGATGCTCCGGTGGCAAAGGCAAGCAGAAGAGACACGCAAAGGACACTCGGCAAGAGCACAAAGGCGCCTGGCCCAGCTGGGGAGGTCAGCCACTGAAGACGATGCTTGCTGGGGACAAGAGCTGGGAAACAGCAGGGGGCAACTGCTAGCCCCAGAGGATCAGCCAGCTGCTGGGGATGAGAGAGAGGGAGGAGTCCAATGCCCCCCGTTTCTAGTTGCGATGGCCGGAGGGGGGACAGGCCACCACAGATAAGAGAACACAGGTGTTCTCTTGCCTTGGGGAACGTCCCCAGCTTCGGAGGAGGCTGCCGCTCCCCAGTACTACTCTTTTCCATTGCCGCTCCCAAAGACGTGCACAGGGTTTTAATTTAAGTGCTCTTGGGAGATGAAGTGCCCTTGGCCCTGGCCTGATGAATCAAATGCAGGAGCATAATGTGGACCAGGTAGGCTCTGGGCCAGACTAAGCTGGTTTTGCAAGTGTAACCTGGGCCTGCTGTCCCGAATGTGAGCTTTGGTTCTAGAAAGCCCACCTGTAGTGAACATGTGCCACTTTGTGGAGAAGCAGTGAATGAATCCTCTTCCTGTGTTCGGGACCTGCCCACTGTGCTTGGAGGGAGAGTCAGCCTCACACGGTGAAGAGGAAAACTCAGATACCACCTTTCTCAGATTTCCTTGCAGCTACCTGGCATGCCAAGGGCCTGTAGTTGAGACTGCAACTAAGATACACCTACCAGAGGCTCGGGTCCAGGAGGAAGTTTGTGTGGCAGGAGCCGTTACTAGGGATCACGTTCTCGTAACAGCCACGCCGGACACTCTGGGACCTTGCAAATGACAGCCTTGAAGTTGAGCTTCACTAGGTCCATCGTAACCGGCTTCCGTTTGCAATTAAGGACCATGACAACTCCTTGGTATTTTATCTGTCCAGCAGGGTGTGTGGCTAGGGCCAACACAGGGGGGAGGGGAGCACAAACTTTGTGCAGAGGACAGTGAAAACCATTCAGCTAGACCAGAGGATTCTTCCACAGGGTAGGGGAAGATTAAGGTGGGAGGATCCCAAAAGCCCAGTTCAGGAGCTTGGTCATTACCTTGTAAGAGGCACCAACATTCTTTTTTATTTTTTATTTTTATTTTTTTTTTAAGATTTTATTTATTTATTTGACAGAGAGAGATCACAAGTAGGCGGAGAGACAGGCAGAGAGAGAGGAAAAAGCAGGCTCCCCGCCGAGCAGAGAGCCCGATGTGGGGCTCAATTCCAGGACCCTGAGATCATGACCTGAGCCGAAGGCAGAGGCTTAACCCACTGAGCCACCCAGGCACCCCTAACATTTTTTTTTAAATAAACTTTTATTTTGGAATAATTTTTTTTAAGTAAGCTCTATGCCCAACGTGGGGCTTGACCCCACAGTCCTGAGATCAAGAGTCGCATGCTCTACTGACTGAGCCAGCCCAGTGCCCCAGTTTTAGAATAATTTTAGATTGACTGAAGGTTGCAAAGGTAGCACAGAGTTTCCATATACCCCTCACCCAGTTTCCCTTGATGCTGACGTCTTGCATTGTATGCTACATTTCCCAAAACTAAGAAGCCGACACTTGTATGTTACTATTTACTCAACTCCAGGCTTTGGAGTTTCAATTTGGATTCCACTAGTTTTCCACCAATGTCCTTTCTCTATTTTGGGTTCCAATCCAGGATACCACTTTGCATTTAGATGCCAATCTTTTTAAAAGAGAAGACTGAATATGATTAAGTCTGTTTTAGGAGAATTGTCTGATAGCAATATCCACGTTGGACCAGGAAGTTGGATAGAAAGGTATTTGTAAACGCATTCCAGAATCTTCACCGAATTTCCAAATGCACCTTAATGCCTGATGATGCCTGGAGGGACTCAGCACCTTGTGGTTGCCAGAAAGAAGAGCTCTGGGCCACTGGAAGCATGGCTGCCAGTTCAGGGCCAACCAGGCCAAAGGCATATTCAGAACGCACGTGGGGGCCTCCACGTCGCAGCGCTAGCAGGCCAGAAGGTCTGCCTGCCTGGGCAACCCAAGTGGACTGATAAATCTAAAGAGGGAGCCAAAGAAATGCGTGCTGGCCTTCTTCTCTGAAAGCGTAGTCTTGTCTCCCTTAACAAGCAGTGTGTTGTGGGAAGAGAGCAGACGCTGGAGTCAGGTTTGAGCCCTAGCTCCACCACTTAGTGCAGGAGGAGCCTGGGGGAGTCCCTAACTTCCCTGAGCTTCTCTTTCCTCGCTGGTAAAAACTGGGACCTTAAACCTCCTTCATAAGATTACCGAGAGGATGAAATCACATTTACAAAGTGTTCAGCGGGGCACCTGGGGGGTTCAGTTGGTTAAGCGTCTGCCTTCAGCTCAGGTCATGATCCCAGGGTCCTGGGATCAAGCCCCGCATCAGGCTATCTGCTCGACGGGGAGCCTGCTTCTTCCTCTCTGTCTGCTGCTCTCCCTGCCTGTGCTCTCTCTGTCTCTCTCTGTCAAATAAATAAAATCTTTAAAATAAAAAAATAAATAAAAGTGTTCCACAGGGTATCTGGCACACAGTAGGCATTCAATAATCATCGGCTCCCTTGACAACTTGAGGGTGGGGTCTGGCCTTGTAATTTTTTTGCATATCCTTGTAGTACTTAGCACACAGAAGGCACTTCATACTTTGGTGATTATAACATGGAGCTCCCAAAACCGATGACCCCAGAAAGGGCAGACCATGTCTCCAGTTACCTCATTCATTTATTTAGCAAGTCTATATTAGGCACTCACCAAAGAGCAGTAAATAGATAAAAGCCAGGCACTGTGCTAAGCCACCAAGACATGGTCTGTGTCAAAAATGGCAAAGCCCAAGAGGGGAGAGAGGTCTCCAGTCAACTTTCATTCAGGTCTGATACAGAGTCGGACTAGTTTAATAAGCACTGTGTCCAAGAGCACAAACACTGGCTCCTTCTGTGTGAGGCAAGGGTAGAGCCTCACAGAGAGAGTAGACTGGGGACTGGCAGAATCAGTAGTTCTTTTCAGTAAAAAGAAAGAGTGGGAGAAGATGAGAGAGAAGTATTTCACTATGTGGGAAACATAAGCTGTCTTTTGGAAGCACAGGTAGTCTTGTGGGGTTTATGGTAGGAGTGGAGGCTGGTGAGGTTGTATAAACATGGCAGCTCTAATACTTCTCCACAGAAAGGACTGAGGGGACTGAGGGGCAGTCATGGTGGGAGGCGGCGGGAGTGGGAAGGGGCAGGGGCTGGCCGAAGACCTGACTGGAAGCTGTGCTTTTAGAGAGTAACCACAGTTCTCTTTGTACAGTAGTCTCCCCTTTTCTGAGGGTGGTACGTTCCAAGACCCCAGCTGGAAACCTGAAACCACAGGTAGTCCCAATCCCTAAATATACTATTTTTACTCCTACACGTACATACCTATGATAAAGTTTAAGTTTGATTTATAAATTAGGCACTGTAGATTAACAGCGAATTCATCATTGATGACAAAATAGAACAATTATGACACTCTAAGTTTTGTGACTGTGCTCTCTCCCAAAATCTTACTGTGCTGTGCTCACCCTTCTCCTGGTGATGCTGCGAGATTCGACGACCCATGTGATGAGATGAAGTGAGGGGAATGACGTAGGCGGTGTGACGCAGCATAGGGCGGCTTGGGACTTTCCCACAACCCATCAGGAGGACCATCTGCTTCCAGAACATGGCTGACTGCTGGTAACCGAGACTGCAGGGAAGTGAAACCACGGATAAAGGGGGACGCCGGCCCACGGGTGAGCTGAGGTGGCTTGCTGTAGAAGTACGGGGCGGGCAGGGAGTGGGCGTTGTGGCCGCTCCTGACGGGGCCATGCTGGGAAGGGAGCTGGGTGTCTGCTGCGAAAGAGGAGGTGGAGTCGAGGAATCTGGGGGACTGGACCGCACCGTGCACGGCACACCTGCAGCTAGAGCGGCAGACACGGAGGTGCAGGGAAGGTCTGAGAGCTTTCAGAGAGGAACAAGCAGAATTTGGGGAGAAAGGGTGTAGAAAGAGAGTTGGAGGACGGGGAGGAGGACTCCTGTGGTCACCTGTGAGCAGCTTTCAAAGTCATCCTCCTGTCTGGGATTTGCTTCAGAACAATCAGAGGGTGGTGATTTGGTCCTAAGTGACACCAGATTTGCTCTGAATAGATAACCGAAGTGGGTGAGAAAGTAAAAATTAGCTCAGACTAAGAAAACCAAAGCTGGAGGGCTACAAAGTTACTGTGGAACAATATTCCTCCCAAGGGCAGCTAAAGCATCATAACCGCCCCCTCCTTTGCGGAACTGCTGCTTTCTGACTCACTGAGAAACCTTGTTCTCTAAAATGATGGACCATCAGAAATTTCACTGTTTGAAATTTTATCAGTAAAAATGAAACCCCCTTCTGTTGCCAGGAGGATCTAAGTCACTTTGAGCAGCGCTCTCGGTCTGCACCTCAGGTTCAGAGCTTCTGATAAGGGGCTTCTGAACCCAACAGTCCACGTTTACCTTAACTTCGTATTTTTGCAGGAAATCAACCCGGGTCTACTGTGCAGTTCAGACCAGGTGTTGGCTCCTGTATACATAGACCTGCTTTGCTTTGAGCCTGTCAAAGCACTGCTTCATTTACATTTTGACCTAAACTCTATCCTTCCCCCAAATCCTTTAATTCTCTCTTTTCCTGTTTGGTCAGATACCCCTAGTTCCTCCCGTGTGGCCTCCCTCATTGCAATGAATTAGTAAATCGGATTTTGTCGAACTACAGGTTTGCTCCTAGGGATCATAGGCTGATTGGGCCAGCGTGTGGGTAATGGGGATACAGGGGTTTTTTGGACTATTCCCTCTGCTATTACTAATGACTCACATTTTCCACGTTTGCAAGTTCTTCAGAGGTCCTCACCCTGTGATGACAGTAGGAGCCATGACGTTGAGATCTCTGCAAGGGTGAGTAACAGCCCTCCAATGACATCCACGTCCTGATCCCTGACACTTGTATGTTATCTTAATAGCAAAAGGGACTTCACAGATTTAATTAAAGCTAAAGATCTTGAGATGGGGAGAGTATTCGGCCCCAGTATAATCACGTGGGTCCTTAAAAGCAGAGAACCTTCCCTGGCTGCAGTCAGAAAGAAATGTGACCACGGAAGAAGGGTCATAGACTTTGCTGGTCTTGAAGGCAGAAGGGGCCACAAGTCAGGGAATATGGGCAGCCTCGAGAAGACAGAAAAGGCAAAGAAACAGATTCTCCTCCAGAATCTCCAGAAAGGAATGCAGGCCTGCTGATAATCTGATTCAAGCTCAGTGGGACTCATGTCAGAGTTCTGACTGTAGAACTAGAAGTTAAATGTGCTACTTTAATCCACATTGTGGCAACTTGATATGGCAGCACAAAAAAAAAAAAAAAAAGAAAGAAAAGAAAGAAAGGAAGAAAAGAAAAGAAGAACATGAGATCACTCAGAACAGTGGGTAAAGACAGAAATTAACCAAGGGACACACCAAATAATTGAACAGCTAGAAGAGACCAACAGAGGAGAAAGTGGTCCAGATGTAAGCTGGCCACTCTCTAAAGTGAGGCTGAAGGTTGAGCAGTCTTTCAGTTTAAAGTGCCTGTTCTTCCCTTGCTTCAGTGTCCCTGGGGTTCTAGTGTTTGCATTTAACAAGCAGCCTTTTTCACCTGAAACTATCACCTTCTCCCTTCATGTCGAAAGCCTGAGAGTTTGAGAACTTTCACAATCTTGGTTCACATTATAAACCCATCAAGGTAATATTCTGGTTCCAGAAGAACAGGTTTTACCACATCATAAACGAGAATGAAATCTAGTTACTTTTATGTGTTAATCCAAGTTCTGTGACATTGGAGGACAGCCTAAATGAAGAGTGGGATGGCCACCAGACCTGCTAGACTGTGTAGAGCTGGTCTCCGTGTTTAAACACCCCTCCCAGAGCACCCCTCCTCAGATGCTTAAGGTCCAGAGCTACAGCTCCTCGCTAAACCACTTTCTCCGCTACCAGTCTGGTAAAGGGCACATTATTTCATCCAGGTGAGGTCGTTGATGGCACTATCCTACAAAACATTCTCTTTCTAAAGGGCTAAGGGTACACAGGGAAAGAAATGCTGGATTTCCAGGTTTTCAGGCTGAGTGGAAAATGTGAAGGATAGCAGTGTGTTGCTAAATTTTTTTTTTTAAGATTTTATTTATTTATTTGACAGAGAGAGATCACAAGTAGATGGAGTGGCAGGCAGAGAGAGAGAGAGAGAGAGAGAGAGAGAGAGAGAGGGAAGCAGGCTCCCTGCTGAGCAGAGAGCCCGGTGCGGGATACGATCCCAGGACTCTGAGATCACGACCTGAGCCGAAGGCAGCGGCTTAACCCACTGAGCCACCCAGGCACCCCGGTGTGTTGCTAAATTATAAACCCCCTAGCCTCATTCAGTTTTGACAAGCTGGGCCTAATGCCTCATTCTCATACAGAGGCCTTGGCCTGTGACCTTTTCCCCTGCCTTAATGACCTGCCCCATTCATTCTTCAGAACTCAGAACAGCTGTCACTTTCTTGGGGGGGGCTATCCTAGGTTATGTTGGCTCCTTCTGCTGTAGGCCCCCACACCACCTGCACTTCTCCTTTCGGAATGGCCACCATAACTGCAATTACTCGCTCAGGGTCTTTCACATTCACCATTAGATTAATTCTGCAGGGTAAGGACAAGGTCTGCCTTCTGTTGTGCTCACTGTTTTCTCCTTGGTCTCTAGCAGAGAGCAGAGACAAGTGTTTGATGACTGGTTAACTGAGTGAAGGAGTGGGCCTCATGCTCTTATTCTGGGTCTACAGATTTCTACGTTAGTGGTTCCTGGAAATGGAAATGGAAATTAAACATTTAGGCCCCTCAAAGCTAAAGAACCCAAACCATTGAGCTTCTAAAACATACCTAACATCCTATGTTCATCTGTTGTCTTGTCCAAAGCCTGTAGCAGTCAACAGATGCAAGAACAAGTGGGTCCGATTTTCCAAAAGAGTAACAAGACAATTCAGTGGGAGAAGAGAATAATCTTTCCAACTAATGGTGGGACAACTGGATATGCACATGCCAAAGAATGAAACTGAATCCTTCCTTACACCACACACCAAAATTAACTCAAAATCAATCACAGGCCTAATGTAAGAGCCAAAACTATGCAACTCTTGGAAGAAAATGTAGGAGCAAACTTTTGTCACCTTGCGTTGTTCAAAATTTTCTTAGACGTGCCACCAAAAGCACAAGTGACTAAACTAGACCTTATCAAAATTATAAACTTTTGTGCTTCAAAGCACACTATCAAAATACACCCCACAGAATGGAAGAAAATATTTATAAATCATGTCTCTGATAAAAACTTTTTTCCAGAATATCTAAAGTCTCATACAACTCAACAACAAAAAGCCAAAGAACCTAACTGAAAAATGGACAAAGGAATTTGTCCATTAAATTGAAGAGGTATTTTTCCAAAGAAAGAATACAAATGACCAGTAAGAACATGAAAGGATGCTCAACAGCATTACAGCCACCAGGGAATGTAAATCAAAACCATGACAGGATACCAGGATGGCCATAATCAGAATGACAGCAAGTGTTGGCAAGGACCTGGGGAGACTGGAGCTCTCATATATTGCTCCAGAGAATGTAAAATGGTGCAGCCATTTCAGAAAAGTTTAGCAGTTCCTCCAAAAGTTAAACATGGAGTTACCATTGGACCCAGTAATTCCATTCCTTGGTATATACCCAAGAAGAATTAAAATCTAAAAACTCGTATGTGAATTTTCATAGCATTATTCACAATAGCAGAAAGTAGAATCCACGTCTATCAGTAGATGAATGGGTGAACAAAATGTGGTATGGCCATACAATGAAATATTTAGTTATAAAAAAGAAATGATGTATTGATGTATGGTACATGGCTGAACCCTGAAACCCTTAAAAGTGAAAGAAACCATTCCCAAGAGGCCACATCTTACGTGATTCCATTTATATGAAATGTCCAGAAAAGGCAAATCTAGATTGAGACAAAAGTAGCCTGGTGGCTGCCCAGAGCTGGCCTGGGGTGGGAGAAGCAGTGGTGACAGGGGATGGGGAGTGACCACTAGTTGGCTGGGGATTTTTCTTGGGGTGCTGAAGACATTCTGGAATTGACTGTGGTCATAGTTGCACAACCCTATGGACTGTACTAAAAACCACTGAACTGTACACTTTAATTAGGTGAATTGTATGGTACATGAATTATATCTCAATAAAGCTGTTGAAAATTTAAGTAAGGTAAAGAAACACTGTGTTTCTATTTCGCAATGGCATGCATTTGTCAGAAGCCAAGCTCACACTCGTTTTCCCAAGCATAAAGGAAAACACAGGTTTCTGTCTTCCAGGACACTGCTGCCTGAGCTTATTCATTTTCCTGTGTGCTCGCACAACTGTCGAGGGCTCAGTGCAGGAAATCCACTCCCAGGGAAACAGGGACCTGCAGGCTTCTTGCAATGGAGCACTTCAAGTCTATAGAGCCGTGTGTTTTTCTCCCTTACTAATGAATGTCCTTGGGAGCTTCAAGTGCAGCACGAAAGATTCTCCTTCCAGCACAGTCACTCCGTTGAGAGCACATGACACTCAGTGGGTACAATACTTTGGACAGGTAAGCGTGCCGGGATGACCAAGCCCTAAATGTGAGATCTGGACTACTCCAGATTTGTTTTCTCCCTTTCTTTCTCCCCTTTGGTCCATGTTCTTCAGCTCTAGCACAAAGGTCTGAGTGCCCCATACCCCCTAACAAGAGTGCTGGATGGGAAGAGAGAAAGGAACATCCTAGAGTCTGGATTCCATCCCTAGCTCTGGGGCTCGCACAGAGTGTCCACCCTCTCCTGAGCCACCGTACTTCCCTTTCATGCCCAGGGTAGGGCTTGAACAATCCCTGCCCGGGCATGTCAGAGGGAATAAGCAGACATAAGGAAGTCTGGGTGGCAAAGGATTCAAGAGGAAAAGCTCGGACTGTCCTCAGGTGAAAATGGCTCATCTAGAGGGGAATTCAGAGTAGGACCAAGAGAGAAACCAACAACCGGATTAGCAAAAGAAGCAAAACTTCCACTTTATTTTAGAAGTCCTTGAGATATAAAAGACGGGAATTGCAAAGTCAAAGGCTAACACAAACCAGGGATCCGAGGGTCAGAGGACTCTAGGGGTAAAAGGAGATGGCAAGGTACAGGACTTAGGATTTTTCCAGCTTTAGAAAGTCAGAGAGCCCAAGTCATGGCCAGAACATCCCAGTACTGGTTACAGATTCTTTACAAAGGTGTTTACCTGTGGGAAAGAGAAAAACCAAAAGTTAAATTTCACATTTTCAGCAGACTCTACATTAGTCCACCCACACTGGTACGTGGCCACACCCACAAGGTGTTATAAATTAGGAAAAATTGGAAAGGGGAGGAAATGGGACTTGCACAGGGTCATGTAGTGGAAGTGGCTGAGCTGAAAAGAGAATCCAGAAATTGCATTTCCCCAGTCCAAAAATACCTTTGAGGAGGAAGTTAGGGAGCAAGTCTATTATTTAACAATTATTAGCCCAAAATGCTTTAGAGAATAGGGACTGTATTTGTGACTTGTACAAGGCCCTGTAGGCTTTAGAGTGTGAAATGAAATTTGAAGCACAAAGCGCAAGGCCCATTACATTGAAGTCTGAAGCAAAGATTAAAGTGCAATAAAGGAAAATCACTAGAAGCAGGAGTTAAGGTCCTCCTCCACCTTTTTCATGAGTTCCTCTTGTTTGGTTACTTCTTCAGAAAAATCTTCATTGACATCCAACACCAGCACTGGAATGTTCAGCAGAGCCTCAAAGTGGAGCCTGTAAGAAGCATGAACAGAAAAAAGAAAGCTAGGGCGCCTGGGTGGCTCAGTGGGTTAAAGCCTCTGCCTTCGGCTCAGGTCATGATCTCAGGGTCCTGGGATTGAGTCCCACATCGGGCTCTCTGCTCAGCAGGGAGCCTGCTTCCTCCTCTCTCTCTGCCTGCCTCTCTGCCTACTTATGATCTCTGTCTGTGAAATAAATAAATAAAATCTATAAAAAAAAGAAAAAAGAAAAAACACAGCTGACCCTTCACATACTCACCATGTCTTAATAATCCATACAACAGAACTAAAGTCACAAGGCTTCTCAGTAGAACTGCATGTAAATTACAATTAAAAAAAAAAAAGAATTTAATAAAGTTGGCTACAAAGAGGAAGGCTGAAAATTTCTCTTTAGTCTTGAGATGGATACTGAAGGTCAGAGCCCCAAACATTTCAAGTGGACTACATACCAAGCCTGGAGGGAGGAAAGTCCAAAACTAGGACTGTCAGCTTAGTAAAATGGACAAATTCTCTCAAATTTTTCACCCTGTGTCAACTCTATCACCATCATTACAATGTTCAATCTAGGGAAATGTTAAAAAACAAAAAAGCTGGAGAAACAGAATCTTTTTTTTTTTTGGAGAAACAGAATCTAATAAAATGCCTCTTAAAATATACAGATTATAGCTAATATTGAGCTTCTCCGATTTCTAACCACTTGGTCTATCCTGAACCTTCTCAGGGGGCTGCCGGTTGAGCTTGTGTTTGAGCACCTGGCTGTAGGAAGGCAGGTGTCTGTGCGTGATGTCTTCTCCACTTACTCAGTTGTCTTGTGAACAAGCCAGGCTTCGTGCTGACCATGAAGCTGCTCCAGATACGCCAGCTCAACTCCCTTCTCCTCTTTCCTGGCCCTCTGGTGGAGTCTCTTCAAACAAACCTACAAGACAACCCCCAGGCCACGCTGAGCTCACGTGTTATCCTGGCTGTGACGATGTGCTCTTTGGGGGCTCTAGGACCCACTCCTGACAACATCCAACCTGGGAATGATAAGCCTCGACCTTGCTTCTACTTTTCTTGTTTCCTTATGATCACAGGTTAATGGCAAACTTCATCTACCCTGGAGAGCTATAATTACCCTGCTTTTTCCTCCTCCCAATCCCATCCAGGAAGTCACTAAATCCCCTTTCATCTCTCCCACCTCTGCCTTCGTCAGGTCCGCATCACCTCTCACCTAGACCACGGCAGGAGCCCTCTGGCTCTCTGCTTTCTGGAGCGGTGAAGTGCATGGGATTAGCACAGGCCTTAAAGTCAGGAAATCCTCGATTCACTTCCTGTCTTCACCATGTACCAGTGGTGCAATCTTTATGGGCTTTTCTTTCCTGCCCTCCACTCACCCTGGGGGATGCCGTGAGGACTCACCAAGGTTAGGGTGTGTCAAGATCCTGGCCATTGCTGCTCTCTCCTCCCAGTGAGCTGCCTCCACCAGCCCTTCCATAGTTACGCAAGAGAAGGCAGAACTCTCCTTGCTGCAAACACCTCCCAAGCTCCCTACTGCCTAGAGCCACAAAGCCCCAGGTTCAAGGAAGTATGAGGAGCATCACAGTTACAAAATGGTAAGTTATCTGAAAGATGTCTTAACCTGTCACTCACTGACTCTGGAGCAGAAAGCAAACTTTGTATAGGTCAAAGATAAAGAAGTAAAAAAAAAAGTGAGGCTTAAGACTAACTCTCCTTCCTTCCCACTTTCCAGAGTGGGCATCATTCCATTTTGCCTTCCGCTGGCAGGAAAGTCTAAAACACACTGGCTCAGAGAATGTCATCTTCTCCTTTACCTGTTACACAAAGCCATCCGGGATTCTGGCCACTCCTCCGACCCCTCCACCTTCAACTTCCTTAGTACCTCTCTGGACTAAGCCAGATGGGACCCGAGGGACAGACCAAGCTCTTTCCCACCTTGAGACTTCTGCTCCCAATGTTCGTTTTGCTTGATTGCTTCCCTTCCTCTCTCCACCTGGCAAACATTTTATCATTCAATGTCATCTGTCCTAGGAAGAAGAGCTGGATTGACTCACTGAGCTAGGACCACCCTCATTCGAATGCTTGAAAAACTTTATTCCCAATGTAAACTTCAGGCCCAAATGAACTGCACGGTATTCCCGAAGATGCAGAGTCCGTGCTGTGCATCCCACCTTTCCTCTAAGGAGACAAAATCATGTAAACAAATTTCATTTATGAGCTTATGTCCAGCTTCTCAGATTGATTAATGGGGACAGATCTAACAGGTTAATACTTTTAGCACTTACTCCTTCTCATCAGCCTTTTCCCCTAATCAATTATCATCCCCAACTTAGACGAAGTCCTTGTCCTTGGGATTTCATGATTTAGTTAGATAGGGCACCTGGGTGACTCAGTGGGTTAAGCCTCTGCCTTCAGCTCGGGTCATGATCTCAGGGTCCTAGGATCGAGCCCCGCATTAGGCTCTCTGCTTAGCAGGGAGCCTGCTTCCCCCTCCCTCTGCCTGCCTCTCTGCCTCCTTGTGATCCCTCTCAGTCATATAAACAAATAAAATCTTAAAAAAAATTTAGTTAGATAATAAAACAATATGCAAAACAGTGAATCAAGCGCTGAACTGTGAGGTCTGGACCTTCAGGGCAGCAGTGCAGACAAGGAAGGGAGCCACCGGGCCCCAACAGTCAGAAAGGCACTCCCCGGAGGCAGCAGGAGCTCCCCCTTTATCTCTGGTACCAGCTCCCCAGCACCTTAGTGGCACGTCCACTGCCGCAGAAGACAGAGGGAGGCATGCACAGGGGGCACAGAGGCTGAGGACCACAGCCTGTGTTGTTCAGGCTTGAGGGCTAGCCAGGCTGGCAGAGCCCGAGCTCAGTACATACCTGCTGCCTTCATTCATGGTTTGTTCTGATCCCGTCCCCCAGCTCCATCCACCTTTGTCTCCTGCCTTCATCTTTTCCTTTTCTACTTTCCTTCACCATCAACCTGCTTTTTCTTCCCTCTCTGTCCCCACACCCCACTCTTACTGCTGATGGCTTCAAAACATTTCCCGTTGTTTGCCTCCCTTCCCCATCACACAGCCCTCCAGCCCGACTTCTAGCAGTCCAGCTGTCCATCGCTGCAACTGACAGTAACTTTCTGTATGCCTGTAGAAACAGTCCATGCGTATACACCTCACCCCCACATTTTAAAAAAACATCATACTTGTAAAAGGTGTCCCACCATACTCTCTGTGCCAGCTTTTCTTCACCTAACAATGTCTTAGAGACTGTTATATTAGTATGGTGTTTTCCCATTTTCACAGCTTTGGAGCTTTCCAGCGCAGGGCCAGAGCATAATACAATCAGCCCCTACCGATGACCACCTGGGCTGTGTCCAACAACCCGCTATTACAAACAGTGCTGGTTGGCACAGGAGCCACTTTGCCCATATGGGAGCGTATTTATGGAGTAAATTCCAAGGAGCATGATTAATAGGTAAGCTCCTATTTTGAGCATTTGGCATAATGCTTGTTTTACTGGTACAGCTACAACAAATTCTTTTTTAACAAGTCCTGTGCAAGCAGTGCTCTAGTCCTGTGTCTGCTATCAGTCGTCATGGGGAGGGTACACCTGAACATGACTAAGAAAGGCAGTGGGCTATGAATGGCAAGGGTGGGGGGACCCTCCTGCTGACCTGCCCCCTTCACCAACCACCCAGGAGAAAGGACTGCTGGGACGGCAACTGGACTGCGACTCTGCTGGTGGGTCTCGCCACTATGTTTCCCAGGCACAAACCCACATGCCATTTGGGCCAGGCATCCCCACATGCCGTCTCCACGCTGCCAACAGTTCCCAGCAAGGCCCAGCTGGCTGCACTCTCTTCGGGATTCCACAGGGCTGGGTGGGGACACTGAGGCCAACATCTCTCTTTTGACTAATTTTTTTATGTCAGTCTGCTTGCTTCTTAGAGCTTAGGGAAGAGCAGGTAGAAAGGAGCAAAATGCCCTCCTTGGGTCCATCTCACAAGCTCTAAACTCAGTATTTCCCAGGGCTCTATACTAGAGTACAGGGCAATTACATGGCTTTTTACACAGAGATGTGGTTCACTTCTGTTCTGCTCTTCCCTTGGATACCGTCACCTCTGAATCTCACAGAAGGGGTCGGGTGGCTCTGGGGAAGCATTCCTGGGTCTCTGGCTCTAAAACCACCGGAAGAGCATCAAAATCCCCATCCAGTCAAAGCTTTTTTGCTTTTTCTACCTTTAAGTTGCAAGAACCCCTCAAACCCCCTCAGTCTCCCCCAGCTAAAAGACCTCGGTTAGTCTCTGCATAAAGATGTATCAGTCACAGCCTCATCATCACTGTCTCCTTCTCACAGTCATTCCAAGTGCACAAAGAAGTGAGGAAGACTTTCTTGCTGGCCTTCTCCTCTCCTGCTCCTGCAAGTCCAAGTGTTGGGCTCCCCAATATCTTTTGACACTGCTCAGTCTACTCTCTGGCCTGCTCCGTCCACAAGGCTCAGTCTTGTCTCTAGAAAGCGTAGCCTCTGGTCAGAAGGAGCTTTCCTCCTGAGATTATGCTGTACACCTGACCTGACATGTGACCACCCATTACATATGTCTCAAAATCTGAGATCAACACACCTCTCGAAAAATACCTCCAGCCTTGACTCAGAATCCCACTCCAGAAGAGCCTTTAGAGAACACTAGCCTGAGCCACTAAATCTGACAGACAAGGACTCTTCCAGGGAAGAGGTATCTAGGGGCTGTCCATGGTCACTGCCAGTCAGAGACTTTGGTGCTCCTCCTGCAACATCACCCTATAGTGTATGAGGCTGGCTCCAGGGTCCAAGTCAGAGAAGTCAGAGAATGTAACTTCTGTAGTCCACCCTGACTTACCAGCAACACCTTCAAGGTTCAAAAGGCAGCTATAAATTAGGCTAATATCAGGCAACCATCAAGACCATCAGACTCCAAAGACCCAGCTGGAGGAAAGGGAAAGCCCAGACAGTTGGCTACAGGTGACCTGGCCAGAGGAGCCAATGTGCAAACCCTGGCCAAGAAAGGCAATGCCCGATGTTCTCTATGCTGTTGTTACATTGAGAGGGCCCCTTCCTGTCAGTCATCTGCTTTAGCCCTCTGCTGCAGAAAGCCTGTGGGAAATGGGGTGCTCGATGCCAGAACAGGAGGGTGTGAACCCCACTGCTCTCCATGCTCCACATAATATCTGCTCCAATTTCTCCAACCAGAAAATGGGGTGTTGGAGAGTATCATCTCTTAGGTTTCCTACAGCACTGAGGATTAAGGCTTGACATTCCACACTACCTGGGGAGTAGCCTGGAGGTAGATGAAGCCATGTAATCTCAGCCGGCCGGCAAACTCCCGCAGGAGAAGAGAATGCCAATCTTGATAGATGCACCATTCGAGGTCACTGAGGGAACCATTTTCAAAAAGATTCTTCGCAAAGATATACCTGGTTGGAAATACAGGTGGGATCAGGGGAGGCGATCAGAATGGTTAAGGGAATGAAAGGTAAAAGGGAGAGAAGCAGAAAAATCAATAACCAACTTGTTCCATGACTGTGCAAGCCATTTAACCTTTCTGGCTCAATCTTTAAGAAATCTGAATTCTTAGCCTGTATCTCCTTCCTTGTTCAGCAGTAAGATGGGAAATAGCATGTCGACTTTAGAAGCCCAAACCACAGCTCTCCAACTGGATTAATCCACTGGCGGAACAGGAGCAGTGGAAAAGACAATCAGCGGTTGCCAGTGATTCTCCCTGCTGGAGGCCACGCAGGACATGCAGCTACAGTGCACGCAAACTCACACTTTTGAGGTTTCTTCATCATTGCAGCCAGCCCCCAAACCAACAAAGCATCTAGGGCTTATGAGGCCTTCTGAGCCTCCGGGTAGCTGAGCCATCCTCTCGTGTGGGTAATAAGTGGAGAAGGCAATGTAGGGAAGTGGTGTCCCCTACAGAGCTGGGGAGGCATTTCTTCTTCACAGCAGTGTTCCCCAGAAAGCAGACCCTCCCCAAAGCACACAGGAGCCTTACTTGCTTCCTCTGCTACTCAGCTTCTAGTCCAGGTACAAGAAAGCTAAATCTAAAAATCAAACGAGCTTGCCCCTTGCTTACTTCCACAACTAAAGGAGCATCTGGTAAATAGGAAATCAGGGCTAAGAAGAAACCATTGCTTCAGAAGGGTCAATTCTGCTTTCAAACCTCAGGCATCTGGATACAAAACACAATTTATATCCTAAACAATGAACACTAGTTTCTAAGGCAACGCTTAGCAACTGGCCACTTCTGGGAAAATGAAATTCAGAATCCTTGTACACGAATGGTCCAGAAAAGTATACACCACAAGGCTGCAAGTGTTGCGAGGAAGAGAATGGGCAGCAGCGTCACGGTCCGAGTGTGAGCCTGGCCCCCAAAATTCACAAACTGGGTTGCCATGGGCAAGTCCTCAAACTTCCTCAGCCCATTTCTTCCTCTGTACAAAGAGATGATGGGAGAACCTGACTCACAGCACTGTGGTGACGACTGCAGGGAGCACTCACGAGGCGACTGGAGGAGTGACTAGGCGCAGAGGAGTCGAACATCTTTGCTATTATACCTACTTCTTTGCTGGGCTGTGAAGAAATTAACCTAGGGGCTCCCTAAGTCAACTTTCTCAGTCTGGGATGGTTTAGCTATAGTCTAGCTGAAGGCAACACAGAAAGATGACGTCTGTAACTCAATTTCTGAAAAATAGTTTCAGCTTCTTCACAGGCAACTTAGAAGTTAAAATCCCACAAAGAGCAATGATGTATCTGTTAAGAAGCCCTTTAAGAGGGGCCCTCCTCTTTCTTGGGGATGAGCACCTCTCTATTTCTCCACAGCTAGTGGTGACCGGCGGAGCGGGGAAGACCTCTGGGGTGCACAGGACCAGGGGAGGGAACCACTGCAGTCTGCTGGCAGGCGCCGCACAGAAGGAGCATCAGAACCCAAGCAGCAGGGTCCCCGTTCTAAAACCACACACTACTGTTTAACTCCAACAGAAAAGATTTAGATTTCTTCTTCCTAGCCATCCACTCTCCTGAACAACTTGTGTTCCTCCTTTGGGATACACATCACACACATGAGCATGTGTGCTGTCTCAGAGTCCCCATTACACTAAGGTGGCCCTAAAGGCAGGGACTGGGTCTGCCTTGCTCACTGCTGCAGCCCCAGGGTCTAGCCCAGTGCCTGAACATATGGGGATTTAGTAAGTCTGTGCTGAGCAAAGGAAAGAATGAATGAATTTTTTAAAGAAGGCAAAAGGTCTAAATTACTATCATAATTAGAATATATAATGAATTGTCCTTTCTATCTCAAAAACGCCCCCTCTGAAGAAAATACCCAGAATGTGCAGCTGCCTATAGCAAAATCAATTCTTATCTCTTCCTTTACAAGAAAACGTTAAGATCTTGTAACTTCTCAACGAAGTATTTCTTTTTCTGAGGGGTCTTTCACATGCCTACTTCACTAAAGGGCTAAATCAAAAAACCCATGGTGAATTGTTTCCAGGTAACCAGGACGGTTATATGTAATTCATCTTCCTAGTCTAAGAGGCATGGCTTGGGAAACAGGAGAGAAAAACATGCAGTAGTGTACCCAACAACTTTGTACCCAACAAAAGAACCCACATCTATAGCTCAACTACTTATAATTCACATATTTAGCTTTTGTAAAGAGTAAACTCTCGGGGCACCTGGGTGGCTCAGTGGGTTAAAGCCTCTGCCTTCAGCTCAGGTCATGATCCCAGGGTCCTGGGATTGAGCCCGCATCAGGGCTTCCTTCTCTCTGCCTGCCTCTCTGCCTACTTGTGATCTCTGTCTGTCAAATAAATAAAATCTTAAAAAAAAAAAAAAAAGAGTAAACTCTCTCTTAGGGTAGAGAAGGAATATGAAGCCCACAGGACTTGTTCTACATATCTTGCTTGGTTTTTAGATAATGTTAGAAAAAATTTATATGACACTTCCAAGTGAGTGTACCCTTCTTTTTTTCCCTCTAGGAGGATTTATGGGAACACTAAGAAGTAGAACTAGTTTGTCTAATTTGGAAGTAAATGGGTAACCAACTTAGCATCTTCAGAAGTAAACGGGCAATGAAAAAGTACAATTATCAATAACCACAGGTAGCAAGAAAGGAAAACACGCAGCGCTGAGCATGGGGCTTGTGACCAGTGAAGGGCTCAGGGTCTTACCTGTCACTGTACACGGACCTCTCGAAGATCTGTACCGCCTTCTTGGCCTGTAACAGTTTCTCAGGAAAGGGCTCCAGCTGTACTTTCAGGCGGCTCATAAAAGAAAACGTCTGGAATGTGTAGGACCATCGAGTTGGCTCCTGGTACATCATATCCAGCAAGTTTCCAAGACTCTGGGCAGTGAAGGCCTAGAGGGAAATTAGAAAAGAGGAGAATTCCCTAGAAGGTTTATATACCTCATGGTGTTTACTCCCCACCACCATGGTCTAATAATCAGTGAGGGAAGCAATAACAAAAGTTTCCTTCTCCTAAAAAGATATAATCCTATCCCCCAGTTGAGTCAAAGCTATTTAATCGAGGAAGGGATTTCCTACCCGATAAAACAAGAGTTTGAGAGGGGAGGACATGCCACCTTCAACATACCAGAGAAGAGCAGAGGAAGAACCACCAAACAATTAGCACATTCAGTGACCGGTTTGTGGAGTCTGTCTGACCAGGAGCTAACCAACAACCACCTAAGACTACTTGGAATCGAATCTTCCCATTATAACACTATGTGGCCTCTCTTTTGAACTTCCATCTGTGGCTACTTCTTTACAAAACTTCAACCCAGACAAGAAAGTAATGGATTATTTGAAAATCCAACTAACCAACCAAACAGAATTTTCTCTCTCATACACAGAAGGGATTAAAACAAACGCAACCTTCCTCCTCCATTCTGGAGACATTATGAAAAGTATCTGAAGACCCACTTCCTCAGCATATGTAGGTGGGAACATGCGTGAGATACTTGGGAGCCCTGGACTCTGCCACTGACCCAGTGAATTCATTCATCTCCATTAACCGAAGGCCCCCGTGGATGAGGCGCTACACAGGCTCAAGGCCGTAAGGGGTAGAGAAAACAAAACTAAGATTTATTTTCCATGTTCACTTGTGCTGTTATGTCATTTAATCTTCAAAACAGCTTCATGAAGAGGGCACTGCTGTCATGCTCATTTTCTTGAGAGGGTCAAATCCACTCAGAAAGGTTAAGTAACTTGTCCAAGGTTTCAAGGTGAGTTAAGTGCAGAACAGGGACTCAAACCTGGCTTCCTCTAATTTCATTCTAATGCTTCTCCATATAAAGACAAGCTGAGAAGTAATGACACATGGAATTTCCATAGACAGAAATGGGGACTAAGAGCACCTTTGGGGTGGAAAAAGAGATAGAGGAGGGGGAACAGGTTAGACAACCACAAATGGTCCCGTTTGGCTAAGTATCAACCACAGATTCTGAAAAAGGATTCCAGTCCTTTGAAAGGCTTCACTGGGAGCAACGCAGGGAGAGCAGAATGGATCACAGCATGTTCTCCCCCCTTCCAATCCTCTAACCCACAAACACAGACCAGCAGTCTCACAAATAACTGGTGGTTAAGAGTTGGAAGTAGAGGCAGGGGGACAAATCTGAATCCACGTGAGTCTCTGATGGCGTCACTAGAGATAGCAGAGTGCCCGTGGGGTGCAGCATGGTTAGAGACTGCATGGAAGCCCAGTGAAGAGAGTGAGGGGGCTATGTGTACAGATGTACTAGTGGCCTCTGGGCTACCCAAGGGAGACTGTTCTGGAACAAAAACTGTACAGGGACTACACAATTTCTGAAAGAACCCATCTCAGCTACAGAACAAATGCAAACATCCCTTCAAATACATAAGCAGAGAGAGGGACAATGACTGGATATAGTAATATTCAGCAATTCAAAGGGAGAAAACCAATGCATCTGCTCAGGACAAGCAGCCCCTTAAGAGACAGAGCTGTTGCCAGAAATAAAACAAAACAGAAAAATCTCAATGAGATTCAAGAGACTGCTACATTGATAAGAACAGGCTGTCATAAAAACAGGAATAATATGAAAAGAACATTCTTAGAGGAGAAAAAATGCAATTGCCAAAACAAAACACCCTATGAAGACAGTAACTAGCAGATTGTATACTGCAGTAAACCTAATTAGTCAATGTCATACAGAACATCAGCTCAAGAAATGTTCCTTAAACTAAGAGAGGGAAAACCACCCAGAAAATCATGACACAAATGAAGACATACAGGTTAGAAGGAGATCCAATGTACACTGTAGTATCATGCTAGGGTATTTTTTGCCTTTCTTTTTTTTCCTCTGGAAAGCTATATCAAGATGTAATGTCACTTGTGTTCTACCTCACAGCAATTAATATAATTTTATATCAAACAACTTTCCAAACAAGAGCTAAAATGACCCACAACTCGACAGTACCCGTAGCTCAGACAAAGCTACCTAAGGAAACAATTTTCCTTCTCATGAGACAAGAGTCCAATACAGAAAGGGGAAATGCCATCCCCAACAAGAGATGAGCACAGGAAGACCATTACTCATGAGGGGTGTGTCTCCTCATCAAATTTCATCATCATTGAGAATCACTGACAGAACCATGTAGTATCTCTAGGTATTCAAGAAAAAGTTTAAAACTGGAAGCTATAGTAAGAAAGAATTGATCTGATAGAAAAGCTAAAACAAAAGAAAAAATTAAAGAAAATCTCTGAGACACGAGACTTTCCACCAGAAAAATTCAGAATACCAGAAAAGATTACATATACAGCTTTCATAAACACACACAGGTGCACACAAGAAACCCAAACTGGATGTATCCTGACAAAATACTGATAATTCATAAAAACAAAACAAAAACCTAATGCTGGGGAAATCACATGAATTATTAAAAAAAAAAAAAAAGATCAGAACTATATAATGCTTCCCTACAACAGAAACTACCTTTTACATTCCAGAGCAAAAGGAAGACTTTTTTAGACAAGTAATCACTCAAATTATACCACCCACATGCTCTTTTTGAAAAAATTCTCTAAGATATACTTCAACCAACTGAAAAAATTAAGAAATGGGAAGATGTGGTAAGGGGAAAACAGTGGTCAGTGATCAACCAGTAGAACAGAGTTAAGTGTAGGTATGGGTGTAACTGAGAAACCATTACTTATGTGGCTGTGAAACTGAGTGCCGCATTTCTATTGTTAAGAGAGAAATTTCACAAAGTAAAAACATTCTGGATCTACAAAATTTCAGATAATTTCAATATACTTGGCAAAGAAGGTAATAAAAAAGTAACAGAATACTGTTTTGGCTTCTTTTCTCTGTAACAGACACTCCATTAACCTTGAAAGATAGGTCTACACACGTGCATTTTTAATTTACATGTTTCCCCGGTTAGGATAAAAAACAGTAAGTTTCCCATATGAATAAAGGGGAGAAAAATGAAAGAAAATATTAAACATAGCAAAAAGGAAAAAAAAAAGGAGACGAAAGCACAAAGTAAGGTGACAGAAATAAGTTAAGCATAATTATAATAAAAGAGAAAAATTTCCAGGAAAGGCAAACCTTAACATTGGGTAAAAACTAAAAATCCCATGAGAAAAATACCTAAAACAAGATGACATGTATTACTTAAGGACAAAGGGCAGCAAAATCCACCAAACAGATCCAAATAAAAAGAAAGCAGATGTGGCAAAATGCTATTTTGAAAAAGCATCAAATGCTACAAGAGGGTTTTTTTTATACTAATAAACCAAAAAAGACTACACAAAGGAGTTGCAAACCTTTTTGCACGCAATAATAAAGTCCTGAAATATAGAAATGTAAGGGCAGAGCCAATTAAAAATACAAGAAGAAATGAACAAAATAAAAGCACAAACCTTACCACACTTTTCTCAGAATTTAAGATAAAAAGTAGACCCCAAAAATGAGAGCTTGTTTTAAATTGTTATTATTAAGTCATTATTATTTTTCACATACCTGAAATTGATGTACATCTTACAATGTTTAAATTAAACTTTTTTTTTTTTTAAGGTTTTATTTATTTGACAGAGAGAAACACAGCTGAAAAGGGAACACAAGCAGAGGGAATGGAAGAAGAAGAAGCAGGCTTCCCGCCAAGCAGGGAACCCGATGCAGGGCTTGAACCCAGGACCCGGGGATCATGACCTGAGCTGAAGGCAGGCGCCCAATGACTGAGCCACCCAGATGCCCCTTAAGTTAAACTTTAACAGACATTTTAATTATTCCTTAGAAGTATTATTAAATTGATTATGTGTCTTAGAATCAATGGCATCTTAGAATTTATAATATATGTCACACCAAACTCCATACCTTAGAGATAGTACATATTCTTCTCAAAAGTTCATGGCACATTTACCAAAATTGATCATATATAAAATTCAATCATACATAAGCCATGAAGAAGACCTCAGTAAGTTCCCCCAATTAGAAACTGCAAAAGCCATGTTGTCTAACCATAACAAAACAAACTTAAGAGTAAAATAATCTATACAAAATCTACCCAGAAAATGTAAAATACTTTAAAAATAATTCTAGGGCAAAGAATAAATAAAAAACTACAAAACAAATAAAAAACGACAATTACAGATTTGGTATTTCTTGTACGTCAAACTGAAATCTTATATGTCAAACTCTACAAGACAAGGCCAAAGCTTATTCCATGAAGAAAATTTTCAGCTGCAAATGCTTTTATTATTAAGGAAAGAAAAAAAGAAAAGTACACAAACTAATCATTTAACTTTAAAAATACACAGAAGTTCTTAGAAAGAAATGAGTAAATTTAAAGTCTAAAATTAATGAATTAGAATGCAAGTCTCCACAAAATTAATAAAACCCACTAACTGGGTCTTTTAAAAAGAAAAGAGACAATCATCTATCAAATCTAGCCCTCCCCAAATACTAACACAAACAAGTAACATTAGACAAAAAACACAGTCATTCTGGATTGAAGCATAAAAAAATATAGGTACTGCTTTTATACTATTAAATTTGAAAATCTCAATAGAAGGGAAATTTTCTAATTTCAAGGGTTATCAAAATTGATTCAAGAGAATAAAAAACAAAAAACCCGCAAACCCTGAATAGCTGAGGAAGAAACAGCTGTCCACTTACTATTCCACCCAAAGAGCAGTGAATCCGTACTATTTAAAAAAAATTCCTATACCTCCTTCAAAGAATAAATAATTCCTACACTAAAACAGTATACAACTTCCCAATTCATTTTATAACCCCAATGGTAAAACCTGTCAAAAAATAGTAATACCAATTAAATATATAAATATACATGCAAAATTTCAAACAATCTATTAGCAAATTAATGGGCTAATGTACCATGATCAAAAGGGTTCGTTCATTCTAGAATGTACAGATGGCACCATTATCAAATCTACTAATACTAAGAGATTAAAAAAGGAAAAACCCTGTGGTTATCTCACTAGATACTAAAAAGGCTTTTGATGAAAATTCAATATCTGATCCTGAGGAAAATAGTTCCTGTCCTAATAATTATAAGGGTACTTCCTCCACATGATCTATTGAAACGACTAACAATCACAAAACTTAATATTGATACATTAGAGGTAGTTTCATTAAAGATAGAACAACTTAAGGCTGACTACCATCAGTGCTATTATAGTTAGTATTGCTCTGGAACTTCTATCCAATAAAAGAAAACAAGAAAATAGAAGTGAAGTATGGCTATTGGAAAACTCTTACAAATGATAAGTATTTAGGGAAAACTATAATTTTCTGAAACCTCAAGCAAATAAAGCAAAAACAAAACAAAACAAAACAATAATATTACAAGACAAACACAACAATTAACTGCTTTCCTAAACAATTAACTGCTTTCCTTTAAAACAATAATAACCAGTTTGAAAAAGATGATGGGAAAACAGATCCCAGTCACCATAATAAGAATTAAATAACCACTCAGGAATAAAATAAAACAAGAATACTACTACAAAATGAAAATAATGACTTGGAAAAAATCAACCTCCTATAACTTTTAAAGTCACATAAAGAGCAAAATAAAACCATAAAAGCATGAGAAAGAAATGCAGGCGCATGTTTTTATAATTTTGGATTGTGAGTCTTTCTAAGACATCAAAGGCAGTAATTATGAAGAAAAAGACAGATTTGACTACATAAAAACTTAAATGGATTATACTGCAAAATACATCATATATAGAGATAAAAGAAAAGTGACAAACTGGGGAAAGGATCAGCAATATGTGACAAAGAGTTAAGATACTTAACATACAATGAGTTTTTATAAAACCATTACAAAAATTTGAAGATCTGCGGGGGTGGGGGGGAGAAGCAAGAGGTCTGAATAGGCAATTCACTAAAGAATACTAATAAATGGCTGATAAGTATAAAAAAGGTGTTGAATCCATTGGTAATCAAAGAAATGTAAAACAAAGTAACGGCTTTCTTGCCCCTCATGTTAGCAACAATGAAAAACAGCAATACCCAGTGTTGCCAAAAGTATGGGGAAAGTGGCACAACTTTTCTGAAGGAAAACTATGTAAACTATAGCAGGTGTCAACAATCAACAAGATGTGCAATTTTTGGACATTAAAATTCCAACCATAGATTTTCTTAAAATATAAAAGGACACAAAATTTAGCTCTTAACAAGAAAAAAGATGTAGCTACAAGGATATTCATCATTGTAACATTGTTTCTAACAGGAAGAAATTGTTACATATAACATATAACATTATATATTAATTAAATTAAATATATCGATTACATTAATTAAAGAATCATATTATGAATACACTGCAATTGCTAAAATTACTATGGAAGTTAGATCTTGTATATCAAAGGCCATGCAGGTAACAATTACAATTTTTGTTTAAAAAAAAGTACATGTATATATGTTTTATATATTTATATAGGTGTAAGTAAATATATATATTTTCTCCTAAGTAGAAAGAAATCTAAAAGAACAAAAACGTTAAACTCTTTACCTCTGAATATCAGAACTATGTGAATATTAGGTATCTACTGTTGCATAACAAATTGTACCCAAGTTTGGTGGCTTGGGTTCATTATCTCAGTGTCTATGGGTGAGGAATCGGGACACAGCTTAGCTGGCTGGTTCTGCCTCAGGGTTTTTCACGAAGTTGCAGTGGGGATGTTGGCTGAGGTCAATCATCTGAAGACTTGACTGGGGACAAAAGATCCACTTCCAAGAAGATTCACTCACACCGCCGTTGGCAGGAGGACTCAATCTCTTGCTTCATGGGCCTCTTCACAGACAAGGATGCTTCATGACATGGCAGCTAGCATCCCCAGAGCCAAAAGTGATCAAGACAGAAAGAGGTAGAAGATACAATGTCTCTTTTGGCCTATCCTAGCAAGTCCCACTGTTATTCCTGCTACATTTTCTTCATCAGAAGCAAGGCGCTAAATCCAGCCCACACTCAAGGACAGAATTGGGGTCTACCTCTTAAAGGAAAGTTCAACAAACAATTTGTGAACATATTTTCAAATCCCCACAACAGGTGACCTGTGACATCCTTAGAGAAAGATATGTAATTTATTTTCTAAATGGAAAATTAACTTCATAAACACATACATACACACACAGAGACAATTTAAAAAAACATAGGTCCACAACAAGCATGATGTGCCTGCCAAAAGAGGTAACAAAATGTTGAGCTGGAATAACAGAAAAATGCCACTAAGAACAAGTTCTATGATATTCTCTACCACTCAGAGCACCACTCTTAGTCTAAGTGCAAAACTAACCAACTGGAGCTTATTGCCTAGACAAAGTGACTTCAGAATGAGGACCAGTCTGGGGGGAAATGGGTGTTTGGTCTGAAAGAAGACACGAGGAGAAAGAGCAAACAAATCATGAATTACCTTCAACTATATGAAGGGTTGTCATGTAGAGAAGTTAGAAACTCAAGAAGCAGAACTTGAACCAATGACTCAGCATCACAGGGATGCAAAGTGGCTCGTACAAGAACTCTCTAACAATTAAGAGTTTTGTTAAAAACCAGAATGAGCTACTCAGTGAAATGTTCTTGGAGGCTGCGGGAGGAGCGTAGGGAAATAATTCCTGCAGCTACCCCAAAGGTTCACGTCCAGACTGGTCCTTCCCTACTCACGTGGATATGGCTGGTGTCAAAACCAATGCCATGGCCCCTCCCAAAGCAGCAGGCTCGACACTAGGTCCTGTGCCACGAGGCAGAAGTGAAATGTGCACCACTTGGCACAGCATGTGGCAAAGTTCATGCTTTATAAGTGTTAGCTAGTATTTCTGCACTGACTCAGACTATGACAAGATGGCCCTTCCAATTTCTAACACTTCATAAATAAGTTAAAAAATCACTATAATTAGCTCTTAATCCTGAAGGTCAGCTTCAGTAATACACTCAAGGGTAGGAATGACAAAGCCAGGACGGCTGGACATACTTTGGGAAACCACAAAGAACAGAGGCAGTCACTTATGTAGACATGTAAAAACCACAAAAATCAAAACTAAACATATTCAAAACAAGTCATATCCTCTCTGGCACATGTGGTCTGCTTTCTGGAATGAAATGATTTTTAAAAAAAGAGACTCAAACTGAGCTGTTTCACCTACTTCAAGCAAATGAGATTATTACAATGAGTTTATTCATCCGTGCCGGCCAACTACCCACCACAAAAGAAAACTTACTTTTTGGGTGCCAGCAGCCTGGACACTCTGCCATGTCGCTACAGGCTCTGGAGCTATGTGCCACTCGGGGTAAGTTTTCGTGAGTAACTTCACAAAGGTGGACTTTCCCACGGCTGCAATGAAAACAGCATGTGTCGGGACCCTTCCCACATCAGGGTTGCAGAAGGCTGCGACGAAACTCGGGCACAGTGGCCCAGCTGAAGGCAACAAGTACCAGTTTTCCCAGTTTCAACCCTCAGCCCTGTATCCGTGTCCTACTCAGGATGGGGCAGGCCACGGTGACCGGTCCCATAATGAATACGGGGGAAAAAGGGAGGAAAAAGACCCTTAAGATCTGCCTTGCTGTGGTAATGCCCTAACCTCCCAGAGGCAAGGTATTTAATGACAGTTGGAAATGTAATAGGACTACCCACAGTAGAGGAAATCAGCTACTTAAATCGTAAGGCTTGAATCATATCTATTCTGTGACAGCGTAAAAACTCCAAGTTTTTCAGCAAAGAAAAATTGAGATTAGGACCCTCATTCATTCAACAAACCTAACCAGTATTTCCTGGAGTGCTTACTCCAGGCTCAGGACTGTCTGGCACTGGGGGTATGATGGCAAACAAACACAGGAAGGGTTCTGCCCTCATAGAGCTTGTATGGGAGATATGTTCACGGAGTAACTAATAACAAACATAAGTGCTAGGAAAGAAAAACGCAGGACGTCTCTAACACAGCTCAGGAGACTGGAAAAGGTTCCTCTGAAGAAAATGCTGTCTGAGGTAAGATCTGAAAGGTGAGGAGGTAAGCAGGAACAGGCGTGGGGGAAGGGTGATCTAGGCAGAGGAAAGAGAAAGAACCTGGTGTAGGTTGAGACTGAAGAAAAGCCTGGGCCTAGAAGAGGCACCGTCAATGAAGGAGAAGAGTGGCTCCAGACATGTGTAGGGGTAGGGAGGAAGGCCACGCCGGATCGGGCACGACCTCACAGCATGGTAAGAAGTTTGAATCTATTCTAAGGGCAATGGGAAGTCAGTGGCAATGGATGTTAAGCAGGGAAATGATAAGATTCCATCTCGTTTTTAAAAGATCACTCTGCCATCTGTGTTAAGAATAGACTGACACAGAAGTAGGCAAACCAATTAAAAGATAATAGCAGCCTGAACCAAGGGATTGGAGAGGAGGTGGAAAGTAGTGGTTGCTTTAAGAAATATTTTGGAGATGAAACCAACCTAGTACAACAAATTATCTCTTCCCGTTCACACCAATGTCTGGCCCATTACGTTCCTGCCTCGAGATCACTATCCACAGGCTCTCCAGACACCTCCGCTTGGATGTCCCACAAACACCTCAGAGTCCGTCTGCTCCCTACATGAACAAAGTCATCATCGTCCCCAGCAGACTGAACGTCGTCCCATACCCAGACCTCAGGGGATGGCAGCAGCATCGCTCCCTGTCAGAACTTCTCCCTCCTCTGCCAAATGTCAAGTAGTCACCAAGTCCTTTTGCACTTGCCTTCTAAATTTTCCCCATCTGTCCTTTTCTCTCCATTCTCAACTCCAAGCATCTCTTGCCTGACTCTGGCTTTGCCCTCTTTAATCTGTCATTCATACTCCAGCCACAGTGAACATAAAATAACACTGCTTAAAACCCTCTGACAGTTCCCGATTGCCTTCACAAAAATCCAGCCCTTTAGCATGGTCTGCGAGACACAGCAAGATCTGCCCCCTGCGTATACCTTCCTGGCCTCAGCTTCTTTCAGGCACCCTGAGCTCCTGCTGACCAAACTCTTTACAACTCCGATCATGCTTTGTTCTTTCCCACAGATGTGATTGTGCCAATGCATTCTCATTTCCTGGAGCACCTCCTCTCCTCACCTGGTTAACTCCTACTCAATCTCCAAGATTCTGCTCAGATGTGCTTCCTGTATAAAGCTTTTCCAGAACCTGATGCCTCTGAGCTGGATCAGCTGATCATCCTTTATACTTGACCTGGCTTCCTGGGTAACAACTCATCACTGCAATTGTAATTCTCTTTCTCCAGGTAGAACAGGGGGCTCCTCTAGGCCACACAGGGTGGAACCAGAGCCCAGCACAATGACCTGTCTGAATAAAACACTTAATACCCTACTATTTCGGTTCCCTCTGATACTGATATCTGTTAAAAATCAAAAAAATTACAAGAGTATGTTTGGAGTTCAATCCCTTCTATGAGAGATGATCTTCTCAAGCCAAGTTCTACCCTGAGGAGGAACCCAAATGGAACCAAAAGGAGGAAGGAAGGCACCCTTCAAGTCAATTCTATCAGCCACTCATGGCTACTCATCAGGAATGAAGGGATGTCTCAGAGGAGCCCACACATCCATAAGGTGCCATTGATTACACAGCACTCCAGCTCCTGTCTGAACAACACAGGGTAAGAACAAACAACACGAATCTCTGTGTTCTGTACAGTCATGCTCATCTCTCAGTTCCACCTCCACCCGGCCCATGTGTGCCTCTGCACATCCGCCCGCCTCTGCTCTTCCCACACTTCAGTGCATAAATGCCTTCCCCTGCTCTTCCTGGCCTGTGTCTAAATCCCTTCCCCCTACCAAGCCTAAGGCCCCACCTCTTCCATGAAGTTTAGAATGTCTCTAGCACACATGGAATTCCCACCACACTGGGCAATTGAATCAAACAGTATCTATTAACTGCTTATGATATGTTTATAGCCTTTAAGTGTTTTGATTGCTTCTTGGGTCTTAATTTTGGTTTCTTAACAGGATCTGACTCTCTGGTGTTGGGACCTAGGAATCTACATTTATAAGTATGCCTCAAGAATGCACACTTCTATTTGAGGCTGCTATCCAGAGCAATCTGATCAAAATCAGCAGAGGTGGTTTTAAAAAAATATATATGGGTTCTAAAACCATACCAGACTACTGAATAAAAGCCTACAGGCTTGTCATGAAGAACCTAACAGATTGACAGGAATTACAATTTGGTTGAGTTTATATATTATCAGACGCCTGCCTGCTCTGAGTAGCCCCTACTTTAAAATATTTGGCGCAGATAGGCAAAATTTAGATTGTAGGTTGCCGATTAAAACTAAAACATGGTCCCTGCCTACCAGCCAAAAAGTTGTTTTTTTTTAAAGATTTTATTTATTTGACACAGAGAGAGAGAGACAGCGAGAGAGGGAACAAGCAGGAGGAGCGGGAGAGGGAGAAGCAGGCTTCCCGCCGAGCAGGGAGCCTGATGTGGGGCTTGACCCCAGCACCCTGGGATCATGACCCAAGCCGAAGGCAGATGCTTAAAGACTGAGCCACCCAGGCGCCCCTAAAATGTTATTTTAATTAATAGGGAAAGATTAAGGCAATTGAGATTGCTGAGATTGAATGACTGTTAGAATTACATTTTTTAAAAGTTAAAAACAATCTAAGAAACTACTGCAGATCAAAAAAGAAGGGCCCTGAGGGTTAGGGAGTGCCAGCTTCACCTCTGAGATCAGACACTATTAGTTCATCTAAGGGCAGTCAGGACTCTGAGAAACCAAGTCACACCTTTTTTTTTTTTTTTTTTTAAGATTTTATTTATTTGACAGAGAGAGAGATCACAAGTAGAGAAAGAGAGAGAGAGAGAAGGAGGCAGGCTCCCTGCCTAGCAGAGAGGCTGATGTGGGACTTGATCCCAGAACCCTGAGATCAGGACCTGAGCTGAAGGCAGAGGCTTAACCCACTGAGCCACCCAGGCAGCGCCCAACTCACACCTTTTAAACACACAAAACCCAGAATGCCAACAAATTTGATGTAATGGGAAATACACAGTTCTAATTACTGGAACAATTACACCAGGGCAATACTCCTACCCTGCAACCCATTGCCCATTCAAAACTTCTGGAAAGCCGGTTTAGTAATCAGAAGCCATTTTCAGCAAAGAATGACAGTAAATGATGGTGGCAGGTCCTAAGAGCTGAGAGCCTGGGTCATTTGCCATAGGGCAGTATTTCTTAAGCTGTTCCAAAGGAACTCAGCTGTGCCAGGCACCAGCCACAAATATGGAATAATTTTAAAAGATAATTCAAAGTTATATATTCATATTAAAACCACACACAGCATAACGTTTTTCAGTGCTGTAATACCTAAGCAGAAGTTTTTTCTTCCTGCTTGAGTTTTGACTGTTGTTGTGTTTTTTTTAAGATTTATTTATCTATTTATTTGAAGGGGGGAGGAGCAGAGGGAGAGGGAGAGAGAGAATCTCAAGCTGACTCCCCACTGAATGTGGAGCCCAATACAGGGCTCAGTCTAACAACCCTGAAATCATGACCTGAGCCAAAATCAAGAGTCAGACACTTAACTATCTGAGCCACTCAGGAGCCTGTTTTTTTGTTTTGTTTTTGACAATTTTTTTTATTTTTTTGACGGGAGGGGGCACAAGGGGGGGGGGGGGGGAGTGGCAAAAGGGAGAGGGAGAAGCAGACTCCCCGCTGAGCAGGGAGCCTGATGTGAGGCTTGATCCCAGGACCCTGGTTTCATGACCCAAGCTGAAGGCAGATGCTTAACTGACTGAGCCACCCAGGCATGTCCCTGTTCTGTTTTTTAAGACATATGTTTTAAAGTGTTCCCAGGGGCTTCCTAAGAGTGGTGTCTGCTTCTTTCCTGCTACACTGGCTTCCTCCTAGGGAGCAGAACACTCATGTCCACCAAAAGCCACTCCTCTTTATACAACACTGGGCAAACAAGACAAAGCCCTCCCTTTGTCTGGTTTCTCTGCAAAACACCAGCCTCTTATGATATCATTATCACCATTTAGTTAGATCCCAGGTTCACTGTTATCTCTCAATATACTTTTTAATATCATGAGATCTGGGAGGTATCAGGTCTCAGAATCAAACCTTCCTTTCAGACCTTAGCTATTACTGAACTTTATTATGTGTGCCATGACTGGGAAAAGGGTAGGAGGTACTTTCCTAGGGTATATTAGTTCAACATGTTGATTTTTATTAGTACCAGGACTGTCATTCCACAAGCTGCATCAAAGAATTCTGTAGCTAATTTCCATCCTTTCCTAAGTCATGATCTGTTTTCCCTCCACAAATTCTTCTACAAACGATGATACCTGCAATTGCTATATTCTGCTAAAATCTAGCAATTAGATAGTATCTGATGGAACACCCCCAAGAATGTATTACTTTCAATGTCATACAGCTGTATTTTGAGGGAGCTCTCAAACATACCCTGGGCATGTTCCTCTCCTGAACAAAATTTAAAACATGGGCAAAAATCCAATTCTGAAACCTTGTACCAAAAAGCAAACTAAGGCAGTAAATATACAACTATCTTAAAAAAAGTCTTCCAAAGAACATTTAAAGCCTGTATCTCAGGCGCTACGTTTGATGCTGTATCCATCCACTCACTCACTCACTCACCGACTAGGTACTGTAACTACAGTGATGAACTAGGCTGAGACCCTACCTTCAAAGAGCTTATACTCCACCTGCGAAACAAAGTACCCAGAATCAGAAAGGCTCTGGGCCCAAAAGTATTCTAGGCAAACTTAACAAAAATCACTCCACAGGCTTAAAAAGAAAATTAATATCCTTTTTGCTCTGATTCCTCTTACTGTCTTTCCCATGGGAACTATGCTTAACAACAGTATACAGTCCAAACTTGTTCAGCACGAGACCCCCCACTGACCTGGAACCCCCCTCCCCACCCCCACTCTGCCCACCGCGTGATTCATCCTTTCACTGTCACCTTCTCAGTGAAGCCTTCTGGAACTCTCTCCAGCTCCACTTCACCCGGGAGGCAGAGCGAACCCCTGCCTGCTCTGACTTTACCAAGGTATTACTTTATAATTACTTGTGACCTGTCACTCTCTCCACTTGCTTTCTGAAGACGCACACTGAATTGTTCCCTTTGCATCCTACGTATCTAACCAGATAACAGGAATGGAGATGGATGGAATGAGGTGAAATCAAGGAAACAAAGACTCCAATATACAATGTTTAGAATAGGCCTTTTTTTCCCTCGAATTCTTTGCCCAATTGTTTATATGCAATAAAAGCAATAGATGCACATTAGTGACATTAGAACATACGGAACATGCGATTAGAAAAGCTCTTTCCTCTGTTTTATGTACAAGTCTCTAGACTGTAACAGTGACAAAGTTCTTCTTTTTCTGTTGGGTCTTTGAAAATCAAAGTGAGAATGGTCTGAGATGACTCACTGCCAGTATCTCATACAGCAATCCTTTCTTCGCCTGAGGTCTATAATTATAAAGTAACTGGTCTGGGGAGGCAATAATACTCACTGTAGCCATGAATACACTTAGAAGATGGACTAAGTGTTTTAGTTCTTAGATCTTAAGGGATTCTGGGCACCAAACTTTTGATTTTCAACCACACTTGGCATATGGTTTCCTAACTCATACTGGGCGCCACTGGGTGCTACTTCACGGACCCATTTTCCTTCCATGTTGTGGTCTCACTCAGAGGATCAGATCAACAGGACTCGGGGCAGCACGAGTACAAGAAAAGCCCCTCTAGACATATCTAACTTCAGTCAGGACAGGGGTTTACCTTCCCGTGTTCAGGTGTCCTGGAGAGGTACTGCTTTGTTTGGGGACACCACCTGTGATTAGAGAACAAGATCACTCCTGACTTGATTGTAAAGCAGTTTAAAATATTCGCTCTGTGGGCACCAGCGACTAACTTCCACACGGTATCAGCGCAGGAGTCAGGCATCTGGCAAACACGGAAAGAATACCATGGGTCAGGCAGGGGCTTAGGCGCTGGTGATGCAAAGATGAGCAAGACCCAAGTGGCCAACCTGGGGAAGGTGTTGAGTGTGCAAACAATCCCCACAGAACTCAAGCGCTGCAGCTGCTGTGGGAACAAAACGTTATGAGCGCACACAGAGGAGGGAGTGACTAATTCTGCCTGAGGACAGTCATCACCATGTGTGGGGTGACGGACAGCAGTAGGAGGTAAAACGAGAAACAGCCAGCTTAGGGGCCCCCAGTCCACTTGCCATTAGTCACATTTCCCTTGGGCAAGTGCACGTACTTCCAAGGCTCCAACAACCACCCCCACAATCCACAACTTCCATATCTGAAATCTTGGTCCCATCTCTCGATCTCAGGCACATGTCCTAATCTACCTCTGAACATCTATCTCTGTATGTCTTACCTCCCCAAACTTCTTCCTTTATTTCCATCCTCAGTTTTCCATGTCCAAACTACAATCTCACTGTCATCCTCTATGCCTCTATCCCTCACCTCCAAGTGGCCACCTAGTCCTGTCAATCCCACTTCCAAAATCCCTCTCAAAATGCCATTCTTCTCTGTCCTTCCATTCCCTCTGTCCAGGCCTGCATCTTCCCACACTCTCAACTACTACAACGACAGCCACAAAACTAGTCTGTCTACTCCAAATTCTATTCCTTCTCATTCACTCCTCATGATGGATGCACAGCACTATGGGTACTGCAGCAAACAAGACGTACAAAGAAAGTGCATGCTTTCTGTTCATCCCCTCTGGCCAATTTCTTTTTTAAAATGAATCTGACCATGGCACACGCCAGCCTCAAGTCTTCAGTAGCCTCTCACAACCTACACAACAAACTCCTAGCATAGCCTGCTGCAGAGGCTGTTCAGCATCTGGCAAGTCTACCCTTCCGGCCTCTCGCCCTGCCCTCCGGGCACACTCCTGTTCTTAAAACTGCATGTCTCTTCAGGCTTTGCCTTGGCAAATGTGACTTCCTGTACCTGGAGGATTCCTGCCTCATCTCCCTCTTGGGAATTCCTACCCCAGGGATTCTGAGTTCCCATGCCCAAACAATCATGGCACTCATCACATGGTACAGGAATTATGTTGAGAAGTCCTCCACCTGGCTGCGAGCTCCTTAAAGGACAGGAACTGTACCACAGGGGAGTCTACCTTCATAGCAGGTACTCAGTAAGTCCTGATCCGAGTGAAAGCAAGGAAGAAGTAGACCCATCTAGAAAGGCTAAGAGTAAAGGTCAGGAAAATTGGGAGAGGGAGCTCAAACTTTGCCTGATGGTCTGTCCAAGTACTTATTGTGTGAAGTACTTTGGTACTTCTCTGTTTTCTGAGAACAGAGCTTCCTTTAGAGGCATGTTTCCTAACGGACATCTTCAACACCATGAGGCAGGGAGCAGGACCCTTCCCTTCTCAGTCTTTTTGATGTTTCTGATTTGGCTAGAGAAACACAAAAAACAGATGTGGTGATTATTCTCACTTTAAATTCATGACCACTAAGTCCAAGTGGGTCCTTAATGCTAACTGGCAGCTCTACATTTCTCTTGCTCACTCACTAGACTAATTCATGTCTTTTCTCTCTCTTCACACTCATGTTGCTTAGTTGAGCCTTCATCCTAATTCGCTGAGAAAACAGCCAAAAGACCTTCCCCAAGTTCCCATCACGCCTACTCAAGTCATACTCATTTCTGTTGCCATTCACAGTTACTAGGGAGAGAGAGCGCTCCGAACTTAAGCTAACCTCTCTCCGCTTCAGCAATAGATTCCACTCCTTCCTGCTTACTAAAATCACTCCAGTAATTACATCTTATCTCCTGCTTCACCAATCCCCCCCCACTAGACCATTTCCACCAGCTTACAAACATGACCTAATTCCTCTCACAAAAAGAAAAATCTGAAACCCCCAAAACCCTCCCCATTTCAGCTACCACTCCATACCTCCCCCTTCTAGGAAAACTTCCAGTTGTCTTAATCCACTATCTCCAGTTCCTCACCTCCCATTTTCCCTGACCCTGTGCTGATCAGACGTTCATCCTTACTGGCCCTAAAAACTGTTCTTCTCAAGTTCACCAAAAAGCTCTGTTACTTAAACAGCATTACACAGTTGAACATTCCCACCCCCTGAACACCTTCTTCATTTGGCTTCCAAGATATCATTCTCTTTTGGATTTGCTCTGACCTCAGTAGTCATTCCTTCTCAGTCTCTTTTGCCTGGTTCCTTCCCCAACTTCTTGAACATTTGGGTGCCCCATAGCTTAGTCCTTTTCATCAACACACAAGGTCTCCTGGCTTCAAATACTATCTAGATTTATACCTACAATGCAGGGAGACTCTGAACTCCAGACTTAAACATCCAACTCTCTCTTCAACATGTCCACTTAGATATCTAATAAGCACATCAAAACCTAATATGCCTAAAGATAGACCCCTGCAACCATTGCCCGCCCCCAGTCTGTTCTTCCCATGCTTCTCCATTTAAGAAAATTTGGAACTCCGTTCTTCAAGTTGTTCAGGCCAAAATGATTTGTCTTTATCTCACATTCCACACATCTGACACCAAATCCAGTCTGCCCTGCCTTAAAATGTAACTGGAATCCAACTGCCTCTTTGCAGTACTGTTACCACCCTGCTCCAATTCATGGCAACTCATCACTGCAGTAACCTCGTGACACCTTCGACTTTCAACATAATCAGCCACAGTCACCTTTTCATTATTTAAATCCACCATGGACTAAAGGCCTAGACAATTAAGCTATTCCCTACCTTCTCACCTCACGTCCTTCCATTCTCCCCCTTGCTCACTCTGCTCCAGCCACAATAGCTTTCCTCCTGTTCCCTGAACACACTGTCCACCTTATGGCCTTTTGCACTCGGTCTTTCCTCTGCGTTGGAGATTCTTCTCCTGGTTACCTACATGGTTTCATTCCCTCATTTTCTTCTGGTTTTTGTTCCAATGTCACCCTCTCAGTGAGGCTTGTCATGACTACCGTATTTAAAACTGCCATCTCCCTCGATCGCTCATCCTTGAGTTTTCTCCAGCACATTCATTACTACCTAATACACTGTTTACTTAATTTATATTGTTTATTATTTATCGCTACTAGAGTCCCATGAGAGCAGAGATTTTTTAATTTGCTCTGTTTGGGGCTGTATCCTCAGGGCCAAGAACAGTACCGGCATACAGAAGTTGCTCAAACGGTTATTTGTTGAATGACTAAAATGAGAAATTCTCAATTTGCTGCTAGAATGTCTTCAATACTCAACACCTGCTAATCTTTTTAGGGCTCAGCACCTTAGCTAGCAGAAGCATCAAGTCAGAAATTAGTAACAGTGAACTGAAGTGTTTGGCTTTCATCTCGTTGTATGATTACTTTTTTATTTAAGATACTGGGTCTCTACATGTTTTAAGTTTAAAAAGTGACTTTCTTCTAAGAAAAACGTTAAGAAATTATATGGGACTAGAAGAGAGACACGGTAAAATTAGTGTAAGTGGTACTGAAAGAATTTTAGGAACTCTTAGGGTAGGTCTGCCAGAGAAAATACAGGACACCAGTTAAATTTTAACTGTAGATTAGTAATAATTTTTTTTTCTAGTGTATGTCCCCAGTACTGCGTAGGACACACACTAAAACAGTATTCGTTATCTGAAATCCTATTTTAAATGAGCACACCCCCCCCCCCCACTAAATCTGGTAACCCTATCTTAGGCGAACAAAGAAATTACACCCTGCTCCTTGTCGCATCCATTTCGATCAAAACAAGCTGGTAGAACTCTTGTCCTATCTACAGACTTCGTGGCTGTGGAAGAGTACTGAGGTCTGACCCTAAAAATCAAAGAAGCAAAGGCCTCTCTAGGAGGGGGAAGGCCCCGTGGCATCAGACTGCAGGGAAGGGGGGTCTGGGCCCAGCTCCCTTGCTCAGCTTCTCAGGTTAGCAGCCACTTTCCGGCCCTTACCAATATTTCCTTCGATGGAGAGCCTTCGAGGCCCGCACTCCGCGTGCAAGCCCCTGGAGGGGCACACGCCACGGACTGCGCTCCGAACCATGGAGCTGGAAGGTGCTCGCAACAGCCTTCGAAGGAGCCGGCCCGCTGTCATTCCACCCACAACTTGCGCAGCTACCACTTCCGCCGCGAGCATTTCCGCCCTCGGTACAGCCGTTCCAGCGCTCGGGCGCGCCTATGACGTCAGGAGATCGCCAGGCAAGAAGTGGGTGGGGTAGAGCAGGCTGGGGGTGGGGCCAAAGGGGCGGCTCTGTTCTCGCGAAGTTTGTGCAGGAGCGAAGCTAGATGGAAAGACCTCCAGTGCCGGGTGGGGTGCGGGAGAATTAGTAATTGCATCTGTCACGGCGGCTTAGCCTGTCGGTATTTGCCGAACAAGTAACATCGTAAAAGAGACATAAACTCACCAATCTCATCACCTTTGCATTTTTGTGTAACTTTACAATAAGTCATAACTAAAGACAAATCAAAGTAACTGTAATTGCGAACGAGGCTTTTCCAGGTGTCAGTTGTCTGCCTTTTATTCTAATATGGGTAGCAACTGGACTATTTCAAGAAGGAAAATGACACGATCTGTTGATGTACACATTAACTTTTTCCCATTCAACCGTGACGCGCAACACAATGTTGGCACATTATCGAATTAATCAAATTAGTTCGGTACATTCCACCTCCTAGTTTGTCTTTTGAATGAATAAGGGTTCGCCCGGTCGATTTGCATAGTAGCCAAAAAGCCCATTAGGCTGAAGTGGGTGGAGGCTCAGGATCCGAGTGGAACTCGTTTAAAACAAATAGATTAGGTTCTGTGGGCGTGAACAACCGCGGGGGTGAGGAGCCGGGCTGACTTGGAGCGGTGGGGATTGCGAACGGGATTTGTCTCAAATGCTGAGCAGAACCCGGGTAGAGACTCGCCGCTGTTTAAAACTGGAGTCCAGCCGTGGGTGGAGAGCTGTGCTCTGAGGAGAGGCAGGGTCGGTTCTGAGCTGTAGCCCCCAGCTGAGGGTCTGACTGGCTTTGTCCTGCCACACCCCATTGTCATAACGACCTCAGAACTAACGCTTTATGAAATGTCAGAGGGTATTTCCACCTCCCACCGCTGAAACCAGAAGAGTCAAAGCAAGAGTCCAACAGTTACCGGCCTTCAGGCAGCACTGTTAGAAGTGGGAGGTTTCAGGAAACGGGGACGCAACTGCAAGGGGTTGGGCAGGGGTCCGTGGCTGGGACACCAGTCTTGCATAAAAAGCACAAGACTTTCTTCTTATACTGATGTTTATATGGGATGGTTGAAATGATGTTCGTATATTAAACACATTTTTAAAAATATATGTTATAAATTTATTTAGGATAACCTGGGTGAAGCACCGATGGATAGTGGAACAGTTAAAATCTGTCCCATCCTCTGCTCCCACTCTCACAGCCACCTCCGTGTCAAAATACTGCCTACATTTCTTATTATGTAAACTCAGACTCGGAAAATACTCATCCAAAAAAGTTTGAGAAAGGCTCTTGGCACTGGGAAAGCCTCTCTGCCTTTTCTGCCATCAGGGACATTTAAGGAGTAGTTAAGGGTGTGGGCTCCTGAGAGCTGGCAGTGAGGATTCCGAAATATAACCCACAAGCAGCACTTACCTCCTGTCACACCGCTACCATCCAACGTGCTTTCCATAATCAGTAATGGCTGCCTTCAGCTTGACACTCGGTTCCCGGGACGTTACTGCTGTTTATCTTTAGTTGACTCTCTGGTGTACTTCCTCTCTCCTCAGACCACTGTAACGCACCCATGTCCTCCTCACTATCAGCATATGACCTGACTTCCAATGACTTCAAGGACAGCATTTCTTTCTTTCTTTCTTTCTTTTTAAGATTTTATTTATTTACTTGAGAGAGAGAGAGAATGAGAGGGGGAGAAGGCCAGGGGGAGAAGCAGAGTCCGGGTGGAGCTGGGAGCCCGATGCAGGATTCGATCCTGAGACTCCAAGATCATGACCTGAGCCGAAGGCAGTCGCTTAACAAACCGAGCCACCCAGGAGTCCCAAGGACAGCACTTCTTGAAGTGGGGCAAGACTGGGTGGGGGCAGGGTGAGGAACAACAGGTCAGCCTCCTCACCTTCCCCCACATGGAGACTCTGATGCATCCCTCTACAGTAGGGATTTGTCAGTGCTCCACATTTCCTCCCATTTTGTGTGTGTGCGTGTGTGTGTGTGTGTGTGTGTGTGTGTGTGTGTGGCTGCCCTCTGGCCTCCTCCCCATGCTTTCTCTCCCAACAGCCAGTGCCCGCAGCTCTTCTTTGCAAGACTGCCCTTGGCCTCCTGGAGCCCTTTCCCAGTCCCTGTGGAAAGTCCCTGGGACTTTACCTTCCCTCAGAGTGTGCCTTCCCCAATTACTGATAGGCCAGGGTGAAAGCCCAGTTGCATCCAGGCAGGCTTTTACACCAGAGATGCCTGGGGACCCAGGTAAGCCATCCTCTGTGGAACTCTGTCTGAGAGGTTCCCTGCTGGGCTTCCTCCCCATTCTTGTCCTGCATTTCCTACTCTGCTCACTGGTTTCCCCAGCAAGCACTTTGTTAAATCACTTGCCTGCGTATCCTCACTTCAGGGTCTGCTTTTGGGAAACCTGTCTTAGACATAAGTCCACTAGGGAGTTTTGTAAAACATGCTTCTCTGCCCCACCTCGGAGGGCAAGTGCAGGGATGGCAGAGGAAACTTGTCTTGATGTTGAGGTCTGTGTACTTCCACTGTTTCCAAATAGATGTGTCTGGGAAGGCTCACAGCCAAGTGGGATCTGCTCAGGAGCATCAAGGTGGGACGTGAGTAGGTAGAGATAGTGAAGGGTACACCAGGCAAAAGTGGGAATCTAGTTCTGCTATTAACTAGCTGGGTTGAACACATTAACTCATAAACTAGCTATAAAATGGGAATGATATTAGTACCTGCTAATAGGGTTATGGTGAGGGAGTCCATGGAAAGCTCTTAACCTAGGGCCTTGCATAGTATAAGCACTCGACCAATGCTATCATTATTACCCTTTTTAAAAAAAGATTTATTTATTTATTTGACAGAGAGAGAGAGAGAGAAATCACAAGTAGGCTGAGAGGCAGGCAGAGAGCAAGGAGGAAGCAGGCTCCCTGCTGAGCAGAGAGCCCGATGTGGGGCTCGATCCCAGGACCCTGAGATCATGACCCGAGCCAAAGGCAGAGGCTTTAACCCACTGAGCCACCCAGGTGCCCCTACCCTTTGTTTTCTTGTTGTACTTTATGGGTGCTTCTATTTCACCTTAAATCATTGTCGTGTATGTGCCCCCCCCCTTTTATGCAATGATACTTTCATGGGCAGGAATCATCTCTGCTGGGTACATAAGTCCCATGTGGCCTTACCCAGTAATAACAGATGCCCAAAATTCAGTAAATACTTGTGACATTTTAACAGATTTGACTAAGGGCAGGGAGTGGGGAACAAATAAGAGAGAAAGAGACTAAGAGAGAGAGAGAGGAGGAGGAGAAGAAGAAGGGGAAAAGGAGAACAAGAACAAGATGGGGAGAGGGAGAAGAAGAAGAAGAGGAAGGAGGAGGAGGAGAGGAGGTTAAGAAAAAACAATTCTTCCTAAGGGTGCTGCTCCTTTCTTGGTTAGTTTTGAGGCAAAATACAGCCTAATCCTCAATAACAAAGGGGCTCATAGAGATCTTAAGCCCATTATGACATTCCACCACCCAAATTCAAACATTGTGCTTGAATCCCTCTTATGTCACAGCCTATAAATCTTGTGTTTCCCCTTCCGGTTATGTTCTGTGTGTTGCCCTTGAGTACAAGGACTTACACCTCTGAAAGTCCTTGTTTCTTTACCTGCCACCAAGAGTCATCTAGCCCTCATTCTTACTCATGTTCAAGGAAAGGGAAACAAGGTAATACAGTAGGAGTACTAGCTTTAGAGTCAGACACACTTGGATTTTAATCTTGGTACGCTTGTCTTTAGCAAGTTCTTAACTTCTCTGAGCCTCAGTTTCCTCATCTGTAATATGGGATTACACGCATCTCACAGGATCACTGTGTGGATGAGTAATAAGGTGTGAAAAGCCCTCAGCACTGTGTGAAAGTCCAGGGTGGGGGTTAAACAAAAGCTCCACACGAGAAGTAAGGCTTTGCAGGTTTTAATGTTTCATGACAGGTAACAGAGCAGTCTCCAGGGGAACCCTAGAGAGTCTGTTCTGACTTTAGAAGCACTTCCTGTGGACAATGGAGGGCCCTGCCTCGTCATACTCGGGCTTGCTGATCCACATCTGCTGAAAGGTGGAGAGAGAAGCCAGGATGGAGCCTCCGATCCAGACTGAGTACTTCCGCTCTGGGGGAGCGATAATCTGCAAAGAATAAATGTGGTGAATCACGATTAGTGCCCAAGGGAATAGGGAACTGGTCCAGGAGATCCTCTCATCACAGTGTGGGGCTGCTCCAGATAAGGACCGCCTCCACGGTCAGAAACAAACAGGGTAAAACCTTGGGGTAGATTAAATTGTTGCTCAAATCTTTATTCCGGCCCTCAGTCCTCCCCCCATGGGAAGGGCACACTGTTTTGCTTTGTGACTTTGGGGCTGGGCTCTGTATTTGCTTTGAGGGATGGGACATTGGCAGACATGACACAAACAGGAACTTGAAATGTGCCTCAAGCAGGAAGCTGTGCTTCTGCCTTGATGAGAAGGGCTTCCCTTAGGAGGCTGCTGGCCCTTCAGCCTGGGCCCCAGCAGGAAAGCTCTGGACCTGACCCAAGCTGGCCAGCCCAGCAGAGCGGCCAAACCAGGCCTGACTTAGACCGCTCGCTCCCAGCTGACCTGCAGTTGCACACGAGATAAACACTTATGGTTATGTCCCTGAGATCTCACAGTTCCTTGCTCCTCGGCAATAGATGACCAAGACAAACATCGACAGGGACAGCACCTCTCTGTTCTTGCCTGGAGTTTGGCTGTGTGGGCAGCTGAGGCTGAGCTTCTGCCAATCCTGAGTCGGCTAGAGCACTCAGACCCTGTCTTGAGTCTCATCTGTTGATAGCTACTGGTAGCTGACAAGTTCTCAAGTTCAGAGACACATGGTGCATCCCTGCCACTGGGAGTCCCGAGCTTAGCTTCTAGAAATTGGTTGCCAGTTAGACAACTTTGAACACCACCTACAAGTGGATCCAGAGGGACAGCCACTAAAGGGTCAAAGAATCCAGGGCCAGAAAAAAATGGGACACAGAACTGATTGTTTTTGTCTCCTTAGACCCTCTCTACATCTTTCATAAGTTGCGGAGATCATGGATTTGCAGAAGAGGAGTCGTGAGAAGTTATCTTATTATTCAGTCAGACAAAGGCACTCGGTCACTCTTTGGACTGATACCTCAAGGAACAGCACAGTCACATTATTGCTGTGTGGCTCGGGCTGTGAGAAGAGTCCTGGGCTGGGGTCCTCCATCTCAATGCCAACTCACCTCACCTCTCTTCTTCCATATCCTCGACATCTGTCTCGTCTCCCCAGTTCCTCTACACAAATCTGGCTGTCCCGTTTGGCTGGGCTGTTCGTACCTGCACGCACACACACCCTGGGGCACTTTTGCTTGGTCTAATTTCCCCTGCCTTGAGTGCCCTTTCCTCTCCTCCTGTCTTTTTTTTTAAGTTCTGATTTTTTTAAAAGATTTTATTTGACAGATATTACAAGTAGGCAGAGAGGCAGGGAGAGAGAGAGACGAGGAAGCAGGCTCCCTGCTAAGCTGAGAGCCCGATGCAGGGCTCGATCCCAGGATCCTGGGATGACAACCTGAGCCGAAGGCAGGGGCTTTAACCCACTGAGCCACCCAGCCCCCGGCCACGTCTTATTTACATTGCCCTCTCAGCGATCATGTCTCCTGATTAGATTCTAAACCTTGAAGTTTGAAGGCTGAAAGCTTGAAGGCTGGCACGTGCTGTTAAACTCAGGGCAGTGGGTCACAAATTGGGATATGCATGGAAATGCGTATGTGTGTTATCGGTGTAGGTGATGGGGGCGCCCTGGATCTGGTGAGCCAGAATCTGGGGGTGAGGTGGGATGTAGTCAATGGTCCTGGTAAAAAGCCCCTGCCTTGGGCCTGGCGCCATGCCCCCAGTGTGGCAGCTTCAGGAAGCGTGGCTCCCCGCGTGGCTCCCCCCGTGGCTCCCCGTGAGAAGGGCCCACAGGCTCCCACCCGTTTTCTGGTAACCCGCTCTGCTTGCCTTTGCTGAGCACCATCCGCTAGGCAGCGGGGAAGCCCTGGGGCAGCCTTCCTTTGTGAAAAAGTTTCTTAGAATACACTCAGATGTAGCGAACTCCCAGAGACCAACTTTACTGTGAGACTTTGTAACTCTCAACCTATTTGTTATCTCTATTCAATTCCCAACTCCTTTTCTAAACCTGCTAGCTGCAACGTTCCTAGAAACCCTAAAAAGTTCTGTAGGGCACCTGGGTGGCTCGGTTGGGCCTCTGCCTTCAGCTCGGGTCATGATCTCAGTGTCCTGGGATCGAGCCCCACATTGGGCTCCCTGCTCAGTGGGGAGCCTGCTTCTCCCTCTGTCTCTGCCAGCTGTTCCACCTGCTTTGTGCGCTCTCTCTGTCAAATGAATGAGTAAGATCTTAAAAAAAAAAAAAAAAAAAAAAGCTCTGTATGGTTGCTTGGGACCAGAGTCTGGAGAGAAGCTGAAGACAAGAGGCCCCCATTCTGATGAGGCCTGTGCGTTGAGCTGCCTTGGTGAGTAGCGGCGTGAGGAGGACGGGAGCCAAGAGGCTACAACAGATCACAGGCTGTCCAGGAATCAAGTGATGTCACTGTGAGTCTGAACCAGAAGGCTGCCCCATGCCAAACTTTATCTCTGGAACTTTCACCGGTCTCTGGGGGAACACGCACATCCCTTTTAAAGTCTAAAGACACTGTAGCGTTGCTTCCTTCTTTTCTTCCCACCCTTTCCCTTCTCTTGATTGCATCCTCAGCCCCTCAATATTCTCTTCCTCCCAAATTCTCTCACCCCTTGTCATAGGACATCATAGGGTTACATTTGAGATCCCATGCTCTGCATGTCCCCATTTCATCAGTGCCTGAGGAACATAATCCCTCGAGATGGAATTCGTCCCAGACCAGGAGTATGCTGAGCCCAGGAGGCCACCAATCTACAGGCCAGGCAGACCGACTTGGAACATCTCCCAGGCAGGCAAGTCTTTATCCCAAGGACTGGGTGGAGGGATCTGGGGGGCAGGACCCACCTTGATCTTCATGGTGCTGGGGGCCAGGGCTGTGATCTCCTTCTGCATCCTGTCAGCAATGCCAGGGTACATGGTAGTACCCCCCGAAAGGACATTGTTGGCATATAAGTCCTTGCGGATGTCAATGTCACACTTCATGATGGAATTATAGGTGGTTTCATGAATTCCGGCGGACTCCATGCCTACACAGGTCATAGTAAGAGTCAGCACCCGTCAATTCATAAATACCCACACCTCCAGCTCCTCAAGGGATCCTTCTGTTGTTGCAACTACCTTAGCTCAGACCCTTAATCACCTCCCAGACAGCTTACAGGATCAGACCTCCAACTGGCCTTTGGTTCCTCCTATTCCGATTGATCTTTCACATTGATCAGCTGAGGCATATTTCTAAGGGAACACTTTCACTGAGTCATCTTTTCTCAAGTTTTATTGAGTTATAATTCACATATCGTAATATTCACCCTTCCAAAGTCCAGTAGTTTTTAGTTGATTCATGGACTGTGCAACCATTGCCAAAATCTAATTTTAGAACATCTGTAACACCCCAAAGAGAAACTCCATATCCTTTAGTAGACACTGCGATCTTCCTCTTCACCCCTCCCCCAGTCCTAGGGGACCACTAATTTATTTTCTTTCTCTATAGACTGGTCTGTTCTGGACCTTTCATATAAATGGAATCCTACGATATGTAGCCTTTTGCGTCTGGTGCCTATCACTTAACGGCATGTTCATGTTCACACTGCAACCCATGTTTCCAAGGTGCACCTATGTTAGAGTGTGTGTTGGTGCTTTAATCTCTTTTATTGTCAAAAAATGTTCCATTGCATGGGTATACTCATCATGTCATCTTTGACAGCCCCCCCCCCCAATCTACAGGTTACATCTAGCTACCTTAGCTTGCCGCCGGGGCCTTCCACAGTGAAAGGCCTGTAGACTAAACTAGTTCATGCCCACCTCCTGGCCTCCTCCCACCTCTAGTCTTTCCTCCATGCGACATAATTTCACACTGAGGTTAGAGGAATCTCCCTAAAATACAAACCTAACCTGGCTACAGTGCTGCTTCACAGCTTTCAGGGATCTCATTGCTGATATGATTAACCACTATGCTCTTGGTGTGGTCCAGCAACTTTCTCCATTTTCCCGTGTGCAAACACACACACACACACACACACACACACACACACACTTCTCTCATCGTGTCCCAAGTAGAATATGACCTTGCACACCTCCATGTCTTCACATGTACCCTTCCATCTGCCTTGGATGCCATTTGCCATCCTGCACTCCTGCCCCCAGACACCATCAAATGATACTCATTCTTTAAGATTCTGCTCAAATGTTTGCCTTCCCTAAGAAGACTTTACTGATCTCTTAGGCTTATATCACTTTGTTCAGCTGCTATGCACTACTGCTGTCTGTTAACATTTGTTTACAGGCCTGACTCTTCCCACACAGTCCTCAAGAGAATAGTTGTCCTTGTACTAAATAGTCTTGTACTTAGTCCTTGTTGCAACCCCATCTAGTTGGCACTAATCGTTATTTCCACTTTATAGGTGAGAAAACTGAGATTTGAAGAAAGTAACACGTCCAAGGTGACAGGCTTTAAAGGGGCAGAAACAGGACCTGAGACCAAGTCTGACCCCAAACCTGTCCTGCTTACCGCTATGGGTTTTGGCCCCGGTGACTTCAATCCAAGAAGTGTTTTGTGTATTAGCCTTATTCTTAGTTTTATGTTATATTCCCTATTCTGCTTTTCTTTTGATTTCCCTATCCTTTTATTTAAAATTCGATTTTATCAGGGCACCAGGCTGGCTCAGTCGGTACAGCATATGACATTTGATCTTGGGGTTCTGAGTTCAACCCCCGTGTTGGGTGTGGAGCTTACTTAAAAAAATAAAATCTTAAAAATAAATAAATAAAAGTTAGATTTTATCTGGTTGTATTGTTGATATGTTTGGGCCCTTCCTGGAAAAATATGGGCTATATATGAACTATAAACAAAGTGTGCATGACTCCTGATGTTTTTCCCACTCCTCCACCTCACCCCCTCCGCTCCCAATTAGCAGGGACAGAGGGCAGCATCTCACCAATGAAAGAAGGCTGGAAGAGGGTCTCGGGGCAGCGGAAGCGCTCGTTGCCAATGGTGATGACCTGCCCATCTGGCAGCTCATAGCTCTTCTCCAGGGAGGAAGAGGAGGCTGCTGTGGCCATCTCGTTCTCGAAGTCCAGGGCCACATAGCACAGCTTCTCCTTGATGTCTCGCACGATTTCTCGCTCGGCTAGAAAGAGAAGAAATGACAGAAAGTAGATCCTCTATTCTGTTAGTTTGTCCTACTTTGATCTCCATGAAAAACTCTTCTTCTACTTTGGATTCATTTTTAGGACAAATGTTAATTTTTCATTCCTCTTCCTAAAGTGCAAGTCCACAAAATCTTGATTCCTAGGCAAAACTTCGCATGGGCTTTTCTTTACTCTGTCCTGACAAAGCTACGGGCCTTCCTGAGGACGTTACAGGACACAGCACTGGTACAGACGTAGGAGGATTTGTTGTGATCTTACAGAATCTAGGAAAGCTCCTGCCTAAAGTCTCCTCTTGCCTGGGCTGGGCACTGAGCCATGACAACTTCTTAGAAATTCAGACCTTATTTATTCCATGTGTCCTCAGAGAAACCATAAATTCCCTTCAGTAACAAAATGCATCGTCAGATTTTTACTATCATTCAACCCCGTAAAAACCAGAGATAGCAGGTCCCTGGGGAAGGAAGGAATGCTGTGAAAGGGCACATAAGGAGGCCCTGTCCCCATCCCGAGACCATCTCAGTTGGGAATCTTCTGCCATAAATAAGGCCGCCTTGACTATCTGTCTTGTCCAGAGGCCCAGTTCCAGCCTAGAATCCTCCCCATCTATCTTTAGAGAATTTGAGGATGGGGGCCACAGACTTTTCATCAGAGAACGTTTGGTCCCAGATCAGATTTGGTTTGAGCTCAAGTCAAAATCAGGAAAGGGGCTGGATACCTGTGGTCACAAAGGAATAGCCTCTCTCTGTGAGGATCTTCATGAGGTAGTCAGTGAGGTCACGGCCAGCCAGGTCAAGGCGCATGATGGCATGGGGCAGTGCGTAGCCCTCATAGATGGGGACATTGTGGGTGACACCATCCCCGGAATCCAGCACGATGCCTATGGAGAGAGGGGATAGGACCTATGAAAACTTCTTGTCTTTCATCTTTCTGGGATCAGTCACCAAATGGTCTTCAACTACCATATTTTTCTCCAGCAGCTGAGAAAATTCAACCACCATAAGGATCATCAGTAATATTTTTTGTGTACTTCATTTATTCTCCCAAATGAGACTATAGCCTTCTGGAAGGCAAGTAAAACATCTTCCCTTCTTGTATTCCTTAAAACACTTTCACAGTACTGGGGCGCCTGGGTGGCTCAGGTGGTTAGGCAACTGCCTTCAGCTCAGGTCATGATCCTGGAGTCCTGGGATCTAATCCCACATCAGGCTCTCCGCTGACCCTTCCCTTCTCAAGCTCTCTCTCTCTCTCTCTCATTCTCTCTCTCTAAAATAAATTAATAAAATCTTAAAAAAAAAACCACTTTCACTGTACTGCATATCTGTCAATGTGCATCTTAGTTGTCGACTCTAAGGGACATTGGATAATTTGCATATCCTTCTGGCATTAAACTAACCCATATGTACATGCATGGAGAATGTTAGATCTGGAAGGGAATATAAAAACCACCCGATGTGAAAAAAAAAATTAACATTCTCTACTGATGAAACTTAATAAACCATGGAGGAAAAGGAGCTTTTCAGTATGATAATAAATCTCTCTCAGTCCAAAAGCCATACCATAACTGATGGAGAAACAGTATAATATTATTATTGCCTTATTACTTAATATTGTCCTAGATGTTCTAGCCAAAGCAATATGACAGAAAACAGAAAAAGAGATATTATCAAAAGGAAACAGAATTGTCATTGTTTGCAGATGATGAGGCTGTATACCTGGAAGACCCAAGAGAACCAACTGAGACATGATTAGCACAATAAGATGGTTCAGTAAGGGCCAGAAGCAAAAGAAACACCCAGGGATCAGGAGCTTACACTTGTACAAGGGCGTTGATCAGAGCATATTTTGCAATAAAAAATAAAAGCTGGAGACAACCATAAAGTCCAGCAGTAGAAAAATGGTAAAACAAATGAGTAGGTTATAGAACCATCACACATTCCCCATCGCTGTCCTTGTCATCAGCAGTGAAATTATCTTTTGTGTTTGCCCTGCTCCCCCTACTAGACTGTTAGCTCTGTGATGGCAGGGCTGTCTTCCTTGTTGGTGTACAGCCATGGGCTGGTGTAGTCTTTGCCCCATGGTAGGGAGTAATGGAAAAATACCTGATGAATGAATGAATGGACGAACAAATAATGAATACTTGAATGAATGAATGTTGAGCTATGTTCATGGAAGCCGTCAAATCCCCATTAGAAATTGCTGTGGTTTTTTTTTAAGATTTTATTTATTTATTTGACAGACAGAGATCACAAGTAGGCAGAGAGGCAGGCAGAGAGAGAGAGAGAAGGGGAGAAGCAGGCTCCCCACTGAGCAGAGAACCCGATGCGGGGCTGGATCCCAAGACCTTGAGATCATGACCTGAGCCAAAGGCAGAGGCTCAACCCACTGAGCCACCCAGGCACCCCCCCCCCATTAGAAATTGCTTTATCTTGAAGTTCCCTCTGTTTCCCTGAGCATCTTTCCATACAAAGGGCACACAGATAGCCACATCACAAGTTCATGAGCAGGAATATTCCAGTATTCTTGGAAAGTGTGTGTAAGCTCGGGGACTGACTGCTGTGAGGAAAACGGCCCCTGCTGGATGTACTGGTCATGCTTGGTTCGTATAAATCCTTGCCAGCTCTACCGGGTAGACCTGAATGCATTCCTTTCTGTTACCTCTATGCAGGGTTTTCCCTGGACTTTAGCTGTCCCTTTGATTCTCCTGAGCAGGAAACTCTGCGGGAGCCCAGCTTTCTCTTCTGCCCCCCAGAGTCAGGAAGGGATGGGATTACAGGCTACTCACCTGTTGTACGGCCAGAGGCATAGAGAGAGAGTACAGCTTGGATGGCGACGTACATGGCAGGAACATTGAAGGTCTCAAACATGATCTGAAAGAACAATACGGATACAGGGGGATCTGGCAGAAATCACAGCACCTCTTGGCCCACAGGGTGGTTTTAACCTTATTAAAGGCAAGAGGCTGGGTCTATTTACCCCACTCCCACCTCCCACAGGGCCTGGTATAGACCACGTATACAGCATGTCCTCAGAAATTGTTGTCGTCCTGATGCATGGAAGGGAGAAGGGATCCATGCTACATTCCTGTGCTCATATTTAAGACTCTCTGGCCTCTTACCTGGGTCATCTTCTCCCTGTTGGCTTTGGGATTTAGGGGGGCCTCTGTCAGCAGGGTGGGGTGTTCCTCGGGTGCTACCCGCAGCTCATTGTAGAAGGAGTGGTGCCAGATCTGGTTGAGACAAAAGTCAAATGAGCCAAGGAGATTCCTAGAAAACTCTAACTGGCATGCTCATGGTGGGGGAGATGACACCTTGTTCATAGCACGGGCTGGGTTCTAGAGAGGAGACCTCCTCACCTCTGGAGAGGAATCCTGGCAATTTCTGCTTGACCTTTAGAGATTATGTTCCTTTCCAACAGGGACCCAGACAGGACTCAGGCCTGGGGCCAATATACTTAACATATGGATTATTTCCATTTGAACTCTCCCCTCTTCTGTCTCTTCCCACCTTCTGCCCCTGGGGGTGGGGGCCAGGCCAATCGCATCTCTCAGCATTCCTTGTCTCCCGGCTTCTGGCTATGTTTGGCTGATGCAAGACACCAGCAAGAGGATGGGAAGAGGGAGAGATGTCCGGGTGTTTCTCCAAGCAACAGTGTGGTCCTCCATGAGCCCCACCCCTATTGGACAGCCCCTCTCCCAGCTCCAGTGACACTGCCCCACCCCCACCCTTCAGGCTTACAGGTGTAAGAGTGTTCCTCTGTTCTAACTACATGGGTGCCTCAACTCCCCTTTCTGGTTCCATAACTCTGCTCACACTTCTCTAAGTAGTCCTTTCTTAATTCAGGACAGCTGCTGAGTGTGTTTTCTCTCCTGCTGGGAACCTGACAGCTATGCTTGAACCGTCCCCTGTGTGACAGGCTAGGCTGGGGCTTTAGGGCAGCGTTTCCCAACTGCAGCACTTTGACATTTTAAGTTGGGTAATTCAGCAATGTGGGGGGCTGACCTGTGCATTCCAGGATGTTTGGCATTCCTGGCCTCAACCCATGAGATGCCAGCAGCACCTCTCCAGTGATGACAAGCAATAATGTCTCCAGACATTGCCAGACGCCCCCCAGGAGGCAAAATTGCTCCTGTTGAGAATCACTGCTTTAGAGGAAGTAATTTCTTCCCCACTGTGTCCAGTGATCCAAGACGACCCAACAGGAGTCTGTATTTCAGAGGGGTTCAGCCAAGTGGCAGGGACATAGGGCTCTGATTTCCTCAGAGGCGGGGCTCAGGGCCATCCGCTTCCATTGTACTCATATAATTGTGGGTTCCTGGCTTTGGGCTAGGATGGTGCTAACTGTGCAGAGAGCAGGTAGGAATCAGATATGGCCCCTTGATCTTGGTTTCAAAGTCTGGAGGGGAGAAAGACACCCAAGATGATAACAAACACAGCTTTCATCTATTGTATTTTTCTTTCAAGCACATAGTATAATTAAATACATATATATGTATATTTTTAGAGTATACAAAATATATATGTGTATATTTAAATATTTATAATATTATATATGAAATATATTATATAAATATATAAATTTATTTATTATATAAATATAAATATATTATCTATAGATATATATTTATTATATATATTTAACACACACACACATATATATATATATATATATATATTTTTTTTTTTTTAGAGAGAGAGAGTGCACACACATAAGAGCACTTGAGGTGGGGTAAGGAGCACATGGAGGGAAAGAATCTTAAGCAGGCTCCACACCTAGCATGGACCCCCAGGCAGGGCTCAATCTCATGACCCTGAGATCTTGACCTGAGATCCTGAGCTGACTGGAGATCAAGAATCAGATACTTAACCACCTGAGCCACCCAGGTGCACCAGGCACACAATATATTTTCAGGAATTTCTTTAAAGGGTTCACACATGGGGCACATGTGGGTGGTTCAGTCCATCAGGCTCTGCCTTCGGCTCTAGTCATGACCCCAGAGTCCTGGGATCGAGCCCCACATCCAGCTCCCAGCTCTGCTGGGGGAGGGGTGTCTGCTTCTCCCTCTGCCCCTCCCCCAGCTCATGTTTTCTCACTCTCTCTTTCTCTCAAATAAGTAAATAAAATCTTTAAAATAAATAAAACATATTTAAAAAAAATAAAGAGTTCACACATTGTTACTACTATGCTAAAACATATACTAAAATATTTTGTCTATTATATTTTTGAATTAGACACTGTTAGGTCCATACAAGTAATATACGCTATTATTGAGCATGATGAAGTATGTTGCATGCCCTGGGATTATACTGAGTACCTAATTCAATTTCCAAAGTAACCTAATGAAAAAAGTTTTTCTTTTCTCTGTACAAATGAGGAAACTGAGGATCTGAAAGAAGGACTCACTCCCAGGTCTCCCTGCCACTGACTCTGGGGTCTGTGGTCTTAGCCATGTCATGGTGCAAAACGAAAGCTATGGTGTCGTTTCTATTTATCTCACACCCAGAGTTCCTGGGTCTGGGATTTAGAGAATGGCAGGGTGCATTACAGATTTCACGGCAACATTCTTTACTTCTGGTCACAGTCTGTTCGATAAGCACTCTAGTATGCTTCAAAAGGCACTCCTTGCCAAAACAGGGATTCTCAGACAAATGTCAGCAGAATTTAGGAAAAGAATATTAGAAGGACTCTATTCACATTCCACACACGTGATTTTGTGGATCACAAACTGCCATTTAAAAATTGCCCCCCACTTCTGTGTTTTCTTGCACACACACACACTACACACACACACACACACACTACACACACACACACACACACACGCTTCCAGAAACCCCTAGAGAGTCCTACTTAGAATTTTCATTAGAGAATCAGCATAACGACCCAGCATCAATGCACCTACCTGAGGTCACCACCGGGAAAATGAAAGGGAGAGAAGCCGTTTGTGCCTGTAAGAGGCAGCCAAGGCATCAGGGCCTCCTCTGGGGGAGCTGCTTGAGAGGCTCAAGCTGGACATTGGGTGGGACAGGCCCTCAGATGCCAGACAGGGGGTTAGGGACCTACTGTGCTTAATGAGGAGCTACTGAAGATTCCCAAGGAGGCGAGTGACACAATCCGTGTTTAGAAAGACAAGCTTTGCGGCATCATAAAGAATTCACCGGTCCGTAAGGCGGGAGACAAATCAGGACACCACTGCAAGCACCCAGTGAGAGCGGGTGGCAGCCCCACAGAGAGTGGCCATGAGGATGGACAGGAAGGAAAGAAGGACACGAGAAACATTTTAGAGGCAGCTGACAGGGCAGAGACCTGTGGGAGATGAGGGTCATGATGATGCATTATTACACTAAAAGGGGAGCTGCCAATACCTTCTCCATGTCGTCCCAGTTGGTGATGATGCCGTGCTCAATGGGGTACTTGAGCGTTAGGATCCCTCGCTTGCTCTGAGCCTCATCCCCGACGTAGCTGTCTTTCTGGCCCATTCCCACCATGACACCCTGCAATGCAAAAGACGGGGATTCAGAAGGGAGTTAGCTGAGAGCTCTACTTCAGGGGACCCAGGCCCCAGGAGGGGTCTCTGAAGAAGGACACGCATAGGACAGATATCTGACTTCCCTGGAGACAGGAAAGAAAGAGACAAGAGTCAGGCAGACATCCACGACCGTGGAGGCAGTGAGGAGAGAAGGTGAAGGCTTTCCCGAGGGCTCGGCTTTCTTCTCCCTCCTAAGATGACCTCATTTTCTGAGAGAGTTAGGCCTTCCAAACACATCTTCCTCTACTTCCGCACAAAGGACTTGTCCTTGTCCTCCTCAAATACTTGCATTTTTAAGTCTCCAAATCTTGGCTCCTGTACCGCCACCCCCCCACCATATGTGGAGATCTTCATGCTCTCTTATCCCTTTTCTCCCAAGCCTGTCCTTCCTTGGTCCCTCCACTCAGATTTAATCTCTCCCTCCTTTGCACTCCCCCTGGTGAAGTCTTTTGTCTCTATGCTAGCCTGTGATTTCAAGTTAGCTCACAGAGTATACATTTCTTAAAGGCAAGGGTCTTGTTTAGTTGCGTGTATTTTTAAAATTTTTCTTCCAAACCTAACAATCCCACAGACCTGAGGCAGACAGAACACCATCTCTGCATCCCTGGAATGTATTGCACTTGGTCCTGGGTATTGATATTTGAAAAGCCTTATTCTGTTAATCAGAACAGGGTCTCCCAACCCCAACACACACACTCATACAACACACACACATACACACACACAGAGAGCTCAGTCAGTCCAGTGTCCACTCTGTGGCACTTTCTCCTAGTGGCTCAGTGCCTTGGCTCCAGATGAGCACACACCTGGTGGCGAGGGCGCCCCACAATAGAGGGGAAGACAGCCCGGGGAGCATCGTCTCCTGCGAAGCCAGCCTTGCACAGGCCAGAGCCATTGTCACACACGAGCGCAGTGGTCTCCTCTTCACACATGGTGAGTGTGGCCAAGTGAACCAGGGGCTGGAGCACCTTGGGAGCAGGAGGGGAAGAGAAGTAGTCAGCCACTTGTCGAAATCATGTTGGAGACAGGATTCTTGGTTTTGGAGCTTTAGTCCACCTCCAGCCAGGGCCCAGTTCCACGACGGACAGGTGGACTTCTTCCCTCAACCCTGTTGGCCTGGGCTGCATTGTGTCCCTCACCCCCCCCACTCCCCAAATTCATACGTTAACATCTTAACCCCCAGTATGTCAGAGTGTGACTGTATTTGGCGGTAGGGTCTTTAGAGAGGTAATTAAGTTAAAATGAACTCATTAATCTAACATGACTGGTGTTCAATATGACTAACCTAGTAAGATGGATAGCTTTATCGGATGAGGAGATTAGGACACAGACGCGCACCAGAGGGAGACCATGTGAAGACACAGCAAGAGGGCAGCCATCTGCAGGCCAAGGAGAGAGGCCTCAGAGGAAACCAACCCTGCCAATGCCTTGAACTCAGACTTTCTAATTTCCAGAACTGTGAAAAAATAAATGTGTCTGTGTAAAGATGCTCGGCCTCACTAGTGCTCAGGGAAGCACAAGTGAGATAAGACCATTTTCATCCATCGTACGGTTAAGATTCAATAGGTGTTGGCAAAGGTGGGGGAAACTGGAACTCTGACTCGAGAAACATATAAACTTATACTTTGGAACTAGTCGAAGGTCCAAATTATGGGATTCTACACTGAAGTCAAGAGAAGAGCCAGGCCAATCTATAGGGATTAAAGTGGATAGTTTTCTAAACCATTCTACTCAGTGAGCAAGTTGCAGAGTATAATGTTTTATGTTATAAAACAATCTAGTGAGTTCTTTTTAATTTTTTTAAAGATTGCATTTATTTATTTGACAGAGAAAGAGAGAGAGAGTCCACAAAAAAAGGGTGTGGGTGGGAGAAGCAGGCTCCCTGCTGAACAAGGAGCCCGATGTGGAACTCGATCCCACCACCCTAGGATCATGACCTGAGCCCAAGGCACACGGGTAACTGACTGAGCCACCCGGACCGCTCTGCAATGAATTCTTTTCAAAGAACGAAACAATGTTGTTTTTTCCATCATTTTCTTTTTGTGGATGTGAACTCATAGCAAAAAGGTCTGAAAAACAAAGTCTCTGACAGAGCACCCTGATTACCTCTGGAGGAGGCAGGGACCCCCGAGAGGAGGTGCTGGCTTATAGCTATGATGTTTTCATTTTTTCCCAAGGACACTCTATTCGCATATCGTTTATAATAAAAATCAACAATATAACATGCCATTAACGAACAAGAAATGCAGTGGTTCTAGTGAAATTCTCAGTCCTAAGGGCCAAAGCGCCTCAGGGAGGAAGCTCCTGAGAGGAGAGAGGGTTCCAGCCAGGAAGCACCACCCCTGACTCTCCTCCTGGAGAAAACGGAAGCTTCCCAGCCTGGTGAGTCCCCAGCGGGGGCGGGGGAGGGCCGGGCGGGGCGGGGGGGGGGGGGGGGGGGGGGGGGGGGGGGGGGGGGGGGGGGGGGGGGGGGGGGGGGGGAAGGGGAGGAAGTGGGAAAGGCACCAGCCTAGGGCTCAGGGAGGCCAACTTTCAGCAGTCCAGAAGAGGGGGAAGGTGACCCCTGAGGAGGAGGGCCCGTGGGAGCTTCATTCAGAATATTTGACCACAGGTGGGAAGGAGATAAATGCTACAGAGACCTGTGACCCTGGCCCCTCCATGGCCTCAGGATGAAGGTGGACAAAGTGAAGAGGAGACTGAGCCACAGACCTGTGAATATGAGGTCAGAAAGGCTAAGTCAAGGCTGAGCGGAAGCTTCATAACACAACTTTAAAGCTAAAAGGGAGCTCTCCCTGGTATGCTCCCCAGTGATTCCTCAGTGAGCCCGACACCATGTCTGGCACAGACTGGGCTCTTAAATCTTTGTCATCAAAATGAATGAGTGAACTAATCATTGGGTGTACAGGAGAAGGACATGCAGAAGAAAAGAAACAGAAGGGGAAATCAAGGTTTGCAACGAGGTGGAGACTGAAGGAAAGCACCCTTACCTAGCTGCTTAAAACAGTATCATTTCTGGTCTGAGCAGTTTCTGGATGGCAGAGAAGATCCGTAACTTCCCACCATGTTAGAGAAGTGGAAGATGAAGAGCCATCAGAAGACGAAAGATGGGCAAAGTTTGTTCCAATGTTCAAAACGGGAAAGAAAGCGGATTTCTAAAACCTCAGATACTCTTGAATGCAAGATAGGCAGGTTTCCAGAAGGCACTGTTAGAGAACACGTTATTAAAGAAGCAGTGATTTCTCGGTGCGCCTGGGTGGCTCAGTGGGTTAAAGCCTCTGCCTTCGGCTCAGGTCATGATCTCAGGGTCCTGGGATGGAGCCCCGCATCGGGCTCCCTACTCAGCAGGGAGCCTGCTTCCTCCTCTCCCTCTCTCTCTCTGCTGCCTCTCTGCCTGCTCGTGATCTCTCTCTGTCAAATAAATAAATTAAAAATCTTATATAAAAAAAAAAGAAGCAGTTGCTTATAATCAGCAAGGGTTTACCAATAACAAATGTTGGCAGACTAACAGCCTTCCCTTTTCTTCCCAGGACCGCTGTGGGCTGGAAATGCAGAAGGTAGGAGACATTGAGCTTAACTTGATCTTGGCATCGGACAAGGTCTCCTGTGATATCTGTATTGACAAAGCCACGTGGTCTGAACAATTGATCAGTTAGGCATATTTACAGCTGCCTGAGTTACTGTCACTGAAAGGTGTTAATTTAACGGACCATCATCAACCTGGAAGCCGCTATATCCCTCAGGGCTCCGCTCTTGGTCCTTTGTCACACATTTTTATAAATGCATTGCATGAGAATACGGAGCACAGGCCCATCAAGTTTCCAGAGCTGGAAGAGAGTGTAATATTAAATATGCCACATGGTAGAATCGAAACCCAAGAAGATCTCAAGAAACAGAGACATGAACTGAATCAAATAATATGAAATTCAATATTTCACTGAGTAACTATGAGTTTCCGCATGTGAGTCTAAATGAGCAAACTGTGACTGCTCTTGCTCAGCCTCCATGAGCAAGAACTGGGGTCCTGTGGATGGTAAGCAGTACTTTGTTGACCAGCACCTCTGGCTGGAATACTATAACAGGTTCTTGGGGCCACCCTGGCTGGCAAAGGTGTGGGAGGTGGGTTTGCCTTCATGAGTGTCAAACTGTACTACTTTTCAGAAGGGGAACTCAAGAAAACTTATCCAAAGTCTTAAAAATGTACATATATCTTGACTCCACAAAGGCACTTTCAGGAATTCATCCTTGGGGACCACTCATGGGTGGGTGCAGAGATTTGGCTAAGAGCTGATTTATCATAGCTTAAAAGAACCAAAATGAGAAACATAATAAATTGGTTTGTAAACTAACTGCCAGAAACCCTCATGCAATGGAGAGAGCAGAATATTTAATGGAACAGAAAAGGTGCAAGGTGCACTGCTAGGGGAAACATAGCAGAATATTCCATGGTTCCATTTTTGGTAAAAATGATTTTTAATTTTGAAAAATGTGGAGCTCTTCATATAGATTATCTATTTAATCTTCACAAAAAAACCCAAGGGATGATATTTTTATTTCTATTTTGCAGATTTGGAAACCTAGTCTCAGAGAAGTGGAAGAACTTGGCCCAAGGTCTCTTCGCCAGGAAGAGGCAGGGCTGGCATCAACCAGGACGGGTTCCAAAGCCTGAAGCTTACACCTTCCTCACCACCTTAGTGAAGCTGTCCTAACTTCTCCATGTTTGGTGCTTTTGCTTCTGCCTCTCTGTCTCTCTAGAGCTGTTGGCAGCAAAAGCCCTAAACAAAAGGGTCTGTGTTCATTTCTCTCTCTGAGCCTCTGCACCCCTCCTATGCCAGGACTAAGTCTGTGTTTTATGTGGATAGTCTGTGATTTATGTTTATAGCCCCTGAACCTAACTCAGTATTAGCACAGAGTAGGTGCTCAGTAAAGGCTGCGTGACAATCCACCACTTGAGCAGCCCCTCCCAGACCTGGTCCGCTCTGCCCCTGGGACCCCTGTGCCCCCACAGTCCAGTCTCATGACAGCTCGCTCACATGGACCTGATGTAGAATCACCTGGAGGCGGTTTTCTTTCTCTTCACAAGCTGCTCAGCAAACAGCTGTGCTTCCCTGTTCTAGTAGGTGGTCCACCATGAGAAGAAAACAACCCCCAAATCTAGAAGGTGGCCAAGACGCAAGGCTGCACCTCCGTGACTGTCTCTCTCGAGGGTCCCCTCAGCATCTCTCTCTCTGGTGTGGTTTATAATTCAAGCCTGCCTGGCTTTTCAATGAACCTTTTGTCTCTCCCTGAGCTCCCCTCACACAGAGAGTGTTGGACTTTCCCAAGCAGAGCAGCGGCTGAGAGAAGACACAAAGCAACTTAAAGCTGTCAAGTCAACAATGTGGTTCTGCAGCACTTTAGGTGGATTTAAATCTGCTTTTTTGAAGTCAGAACCAAATGAGAAGTGAGAAAGGTGAAGGCAGGGTGGGGCTGCTGGCCCGGAGTGGGGCCTCCATGGGGCCCCAGGCTGCCCAGGAAGAAGGCTTTTACTGTGGAACCAGGCTCTCCTGGAATGTCTCTGCCAGGAGAAATTCTAGACCTTCCTCAGCTGCTTGCTGGTAATCTGTGGCTGGGCTCAAGCATGTCGGCTGAACCAGGGCCAAAGTCACTGTGGTTTCCTGGGGTCACAACTACTTTCTGCTCTGAGAAAGTCAATCAAATTGTTCTGGCTCTTTGAACACGTACCACATCTGGTCTTCACTGAGGACTTCATAAAGTTAGAAACATGGCCCCACCCCCGCCCCTCAAGGTGGCCCAAACCCAAAGACATAATGGGTGCAAAGAATTTGTTCACTCATTCATCTCCCTGGCCACCCTCAGGCAAGTATGAGGGCAGAGATGTTAGGCCCCCAATCTGTCACTCTGAAGGAGATAAGATCTGACTTCAGAGTTCCCTCCAATTCCCCTTTCCTTGCCCTTCTCCTCTCTCAAGACACCTCCTTCCCATGGCCCTTCCCTGGTCTTCCCCTCTGGACTTCAGTTTCCTCAGCTGTAAAATGGAAAGGATAACCTCTGTCTCCTGGGGTGATGGAGCAAATGGAGTAATGGAAGTAAAGTGGACATTCTCTATAAATTGTAAATCAGGGCCAGCAAACTCACACTGATTTTTGTGTGTTCCACCAGCTAAGAATGATTTTGACATTTTTTCTTTTTTCTTACATTTTTGTTATTTTTTAAAGTAACCTCCATCCCCAATATTGGGGTTGAACTCACGAACCCAAGATCAAGAGTCATGTGCTCCACTGACTCAGCCAGTCAGGTCCCCCTTGACGTTTTCCAAAGGTTGCAAAAAAAGCCAAAGGGTAATATTTTAGAACCCAAGAAAACTACATGAAATTCAAATTTCAATGCCTATAAATAAAGTTTTATTGGAACATAGCCACACCCGTTCAGGTACATACTGACTGCGGCTGCTCTGCCTATGAAGACAGACTTGAGCAGTTGCCACAGAAACCTTTAGACGTGCAAAGCCTAAAATACAATACTTTCTATCTGGCCCTCCTCAGAAGAAGTATGCCAACCCCTGCTGTAAAGGACTGCAAAAAAAAAAAAAAAAAAAAAAAAAAAAAAGGTTCTTATGATCTCTCTCTTACCCCTCTCCATCAGATCTTGCTCCCAGAATGAAGTCTGTCATATTGGAAGGAGCTGAACCACCCACTTCACAAATCAATGATTATTGAAGGGACGATAATTTATGCCGGCTTCCAAAGACATTTTCACTTCAGTGCAAAGTTTAAGCCCTAAGAGGAAGGCCTCTCAGATGGTGAGACTTCAAACAATAGTTGGAGAAATATTTTGCAGTGAGGGCTTTAAATGACATTAAGCAGCCGCCTATAACAATCCGCATTCACACGGATATCCACACAATTAGAGAGCTTGGCACAGAGAAATAATTTAACGAAAAACACTCCTGTGGTAGAAAATTGTAGCAGCATCTCTAATCAACTTTAAGCTATCTTGACCTGGTTGATAGGCAATTAATTAAATGAAAAATGACTTCTGTTTCGTAATATTTCTGATCATCAGGAATCTGGGCATGTTCTTTTACCTGGGCCTCTCACTCGCTCTCCCGGCTCCGCTCCAGTCCAGACCCCGCCTCTTGACCTCCAGACCCTCAGAGCCAACTGCCTGCGGGGCACCTGCACCCCAGACCCCATGGCACCTTCACTCCACCTACGGGTACTTCGTCCCTCAGCCCCAGCCTGGCCCTGGAATCCCGCCTCAGAGAATCGCACCGCCCCCCTGGAGGCCACGCCCAACACCCCACCCCTCCCACCATCCTCCCACCTCCCTCCCAACCAATCCTCAGGTTCTTACTTCTACCTCGGCACCACCGCAGGCCCGGCGCTCAGGACCCTCAGTGCGCTGCGGTAGGGCTCTAGCCCCGTTCCAGTCCGGTCTTCTCACAAATGCCAGTGCAGACCCTTCAAAGGGCAGGTCTTTCGCGGTCACCCTCCTGTGGTACCCCATTGTTTAATCCCTTAGTGTATGAAGGCCTCAGAATCCGGCCCTGCCTGCCCCTCTGACCTTAGTTCTCCATGCTTCCTGCCTTGACATCTAAATTCGGTGGAATTGAGACACTTAAACAGTCCAAAGACTATGCATCCCTGACACCGAGACTAGTCCTACTTCAGGACCCAGCTCAGGTACCCGTTCCTCCAGGAAGCCTTCCCTGATAACTCCTGGGCTAGGTGAGGGATCCTCTTGGGCTGTCTTTATGTTTGTTTGTTCATCTTTCCCAGCGATGGCAGAAGCCCCTCCATTATCCCTAAGGAATAGGAACAGTGCCTGGCACATAGTAAGTACTCAATAAATGTTACTGGAATGAGCAAAGGGAAGGAGGAAAGAACTCTAGCCTCATGTCATGATGTCATATTGTGCATTTGGTGTCCCAGACCTGTCCACTGCTCATTGCAATTTCTCCAGTGCCCATCCATCTCCACCAGAGGAAGTTCCATCTCTTTTTGACTCTAAGGGCTAACCTGAAAGTCTAAACTTGTTCAGATAGTAAAAGCAAGTGCTTACAGCCTCCCTGTATGTATAAAGTGTGGTCCCAGACCTGCAGCCTCAGTATCACCAGTATCTCCAGGAATGGAGATTACCCAGCCTCACTCCAGCCTACTGAAGTCAGAATCTGGGCTGGAGGGTAGGACGGTCCATGTTTTAACAAGCCTTCCAGGTGCTTAAAGTTTGAGCACTCAGGGCCAGGCCCTGAGGGTACTGAGCTGAGCACCCTGTAAACGTATTATCTCATTTAATTAAATGTATTATCTACTCAACAGTGCTGCTGAGTAGATGTTATTATTAGTACTCCCATTGTACAAGAGAGAAAACTGAGGTCACTCAGTAACTCTGGCAGCTGGGCAGTCTGACTCCAAGGCCTCCACCACTGCACCAAGCTGCCTCAGCCCTAAACAGATGTTAGCAGACTCTGGTCACCAGAGTGGAAATAGCCCCTGGTCTCATTTCCCTCTTAATTATATTTGTGTGTGTTTGTGGGGGACAGGAGCAGTGGATGATGGCTTCGGCGGGTGGTCTCACAGTTGCCTGTGAGACTTTTGGGCAACACTTAACTTCCCTAGGCTTCATTGCCTTCAGAATGAATTAGATGGCTCTCAAATTTGTTCATTCATTCCTGCCAGAGCTAACAGAGCTTGATGCCACAGGACACTTGCCCCTGCCCCAGCCCTGACTTCCCACATCCCCCAGTGACCCTGGAGCCTTCAGGGATTGAGAAAATTCTCCATTCATCTCAGCCAAGCATGGAGCAGAGGACAGTGAGACCCACAAGGGGACTGAAGAAAATACACACCTATTCCCAACACAGACATCTCACAGACACTGGGACCATTGTCGGCTTTGATTTAAAAACCCCACCAAAGCCTCTGCTCCCCTAAAACAGCCTCTCAGATTTTCAGAGTCATGACAAAGGACACAAGCATATAGCTCTGCACTGGCCCAGGTGAGCAGGGTGAGTAGAGACCACTGGTGTTATATCCTGCCCACCACCTGATCAAAGGGCTGTCCAGGAAGCCCCGTGGCCAGAAATGCCTTTTCCTGGAAGGCAACAGCGTGCTTGCAGGCACCACTGCCCACGGAGTGCCTTCACGTGTGATCTGGGCCCGCGTCACGGAAGCCAGGCCAATCTGGAGGCGCCTCCCGCACCCAGGGGGCCAGGCGGCCTTGGAAAGGAAGGGCTGGCCCGAGGCTGTGCAGTACTCACCGAGTGGACGACTTCTCCCAGTGACTGAGGGCTGCTGTGTCTTTGGCATAAATACCGGAGCAATATAAAACCCCAGAGGCGGATCTTCTTTAAACAGAGTCCCTAAAAAGGCCAGCTGACGGTGTGTTAACAATATTACCATATAAGGTGGTTTTTTCAATAAATCGGCCTTGGGGGGGGTGGGGAAGGGGGCTGGGTAGAGTGAATTATCATTTGAAAAATGTATGCAAAAGGACTCCAGTGGCAACAGCTCTGGTGCTGGCGGATTTGTTCCTTTTTTGCTGCACTTGCATCAACAAAACTCACACCAGGCCTTATAAGCTGCCCAGAGTGAGGCCAGATGCAGCTCTGCTCCTGGAGAGAAGAACCATACCAAGAATGGCAGTGGGCCTCCTCCCTCCACACCTCCCTCCTCAGGCCCTGCTGCCTGCAGCCCCCCTACCCTGGGGTCGGCCTAGGACACACACACTGTGCCCCCAAGTGGGTGCAATTGTGCCTTGTCTGGTACCAGCCCAGGACAGCGGAAAGCTGAGGTGAACTTGCCATCCGTAGCTGGGAAAGGAATCTCATGAGCCCTACTCACCTGCTGCCCCTCACACAAGCTTCTAAAGACTGGGCTGAGTCAACTTGGACACCCTAAACCACCTCTGGATCTTCGCTGTCCCCTATTGTTTTCCTTACCTTACCAGATTCCCTCTGCCAGTTCCTACGTTTTGGGAATTACAGACCAAGGGAACTGCCTTAACACACCTAACAAGACTCACAAGCCTGTAGCATGTTCCACAGTGGTTCTTGCTCTTCGTTTCATAGTCCGTGTACTCCTTCGGGGCAGCGGTCTCATTTCCCACACTGTCAGCCACCAGCTCTGGGGCACGTAGTCTCAGCTCCACATTCCCACGGTCCTCACGCCTGATGCCTAATCCAGACTGAAATTACCAAGTGCCTTTTGGACATCCCCACCCAGATGACCCTCCAAACCTGAACTCTTGTCCCCTCCCCTCAACACTAGTGTGCCTCCTGGCTTCCCCACCTCAGAGTCTTTCCCTTTGGTCCTTCAGGCTAGCAAACCCAAGTCAGTCTAGATGCTTCCCCCTCCCTCATGCTCTACAACCAGCTGGGCTCCCTTCCTGGTGCCCTCCCTTCCGAGATGCCCCTCAGCTCTGCCTCCCTTCCGCCCCATTAGCCCCACTCGGCTTCAGGCTCTGGTCCTGACACAGCTTCCTGCCTGGCCTTCCAGACTCTACCCCATCTTCAAACCCAGCAATTCCTACGTGGGGTCCCCAGCCTGCCTGGAAGGCAGCATGAGCATGGCCTGATAACCTGTTAGAAATGCACATTCTCGTGCTGCACCCAGATGGAGGGAATGAGAAACTCCGGGGGTCCCCAGGATACCTACCCTTCACCAAAAGAAGGATGCATCAAATACCTGCTTAAGGTGTCCTGGGAACCCCCCACCATAACCCATGACTCAGCCCAAGACTAAGGAGCTTGTGGGGGGGGTAGCAGGTGAGCAGGACGCATGGGATTTCTTTTCCAGGTATGAATGGCATTTCCCTTCAGCTTTGAGCTGTCCAAACAGGCACAACTGGACCCACTCTGGGGACACTGCGTAGGAGTTCTACATGGTTTTGGTGTCCTGGCACAATGGCCTGGGGCAGGTCTGTGTTCCTCATGAACTGAGGATTAACAGGAGGGTGAATAAGGAGTGAGAGAGATTAGAGGGTAGGTTAGGGAAGGCTTTACATGAGGACCTGTGATTGTCCCCGTGGGGAAGGGACACTGTAGCCATCATGAGGTATACTTACCTTTTGGCGATTGACCTGAGTGCTTATTGTGAAGCCTAAACTCCAGGCCTAACGGGAATCCTCCATGAACGTTTTAGGTCCCTGCAAAAGCCCTCACTAGCTGAGGGGGCACGCAAGGCAGCAGACAAGGTGGGAGCTGTCCAGCAGGAACAGAGTGCTGTCAGTCCTCACTGGCGGAGGCGGCTAAGAGCTAATGCCCAGGTCATGAGCTTCTCCTCTGAGTATCCCTCCATGGGTGGGGACAGGGAGCCAGTCTCTTCCCACCCAGATCGGGAATCTAAACGGGGGCATCATGGGACGCCTGGGTGGCTCAGTCGGATAAGGGTCTGACTTGGGCTCAGGTCATGATCCCAGGGTCCTGGGCTGGAGTCCCACATCGGGGGGCCCCTGCTCGGTGGGGAGTCTGCTTCTCCCTCTGCCAGCTGCTCCCCTGCTTGTGCTCTCTCTCTCTCCCTGAAAAACAAATAAATAAACTCCTTTAAAAAATAATAAAATAAAATAAAGGGGGCATCGTTTCCCTTCACAGTGTCAGGGTTGGCTCTTTTTCCTTCTAAGCATTCAGCACTGAGGCCAGGGTGGTCACACATTGTTGGCACAGTTAACTGATAAACGATAAAGAGCCTGTGATCAAAGGGGTTTGGTCATGATTCAGGGTCCAATGAGACCAGAGATCAGAAAGGAAAGATATCTGAATAAACTGAAACTCTTAGGAAATTCTTAAGGTAGTGCAGCCTGACTTGACTTTGACAGAGAGAAGAAGGGATGGAGGGGACAGAGGCTAAACCAGGTACCAGAGGTACTCGATTTTTTACGAGGAAACCCACCTTTAAGATGTGTACTCCCCACCCCAGTTTCAAAAATCAGTGCAAAAAATAACTCAAGAATACAAAAATGTGTATTTTAGAAAGCAAACATCTCCTGCAATTTCGCAGACCTGAATCAGAGATGTCCACGGTTAACAGTATGATGCATATTCTTTCCCGTTTTTTCCCAGATTTTTCTACCATTTTTACATTACTTATAAAAAATGGAATTATAACATATGTTTTTACAACTGTTCTGAAACTTGCCATTTACTCTTAATAATACTCGTGGGTATCTTTTCAAATCATATAATTCATATAATTTTTTTTAAAGATTTTATTTATTTATTTGACAGATAGAGATCACAAGTAGGCAGAGGCAGAGAGAGGAGGAAGCAGGCTCCCCGCCAAGCAGAGAGCCCGATGTGGGGCTCGATCCCAGGACCCGAAGGCAGAGGCTTTAACCCACTGAGCCACCCAGGCGCCCCTAATTCATATAATTTTTTAAACCTTAGCACAGTTTTCTATAGTTGAGATATAAATTATTTAAACTATATCCTATTGATGGACACTTGGGTCATTTCCAATTTTTTACTTAAGTAAACATTAGTGCAATTAATAAAACTTTATTTTATTTTTTTTAAAGATTTTTTATTTATTTAAGAGAGAGATCACAAGAAGGCAGAGAGGCAGGCAGAGAGAGAGGGGGAAGCAGGCTCCCTGCTGAGCAGAGAGCCCGATGCGGGGCTTGATCCCAGGATCCTGAGATCATGACCCGAGCCGAAGGCAGGCACTTAACCCACTGAGCCACCCAGGTGCCCCTAATAAAACTTTATGTATGTGCTTTTGTGTGCATGTGTGTGTCTATGATAATTTTCTTAAAGCAGAATTGTTTGATCAAGCAAGAACATTTGAAACATTGGTGGAAACTGCCAGACTGTCTTCTGAAAAGGTTGTACAAGTTCACACTCCTGCTAATAGTGTATGAGACCACTTCCTTCGTCACACACTTCAGACACTGAGGAGCAATGATTTTTTTCAATGATTTTTTTTTTGTCCATTACATTGGTTTATTACATTTGGGAACATGCTAATTTTCATATGATTCATTTTTTTTCTCTGATTATAAAAGTGATACACACAATGGTTAAAAAAAAGAAAAATTAGAAATAGGTGTTTGCATCTTGAGTTGTTTGCTTCTGTGGGCAAGCTGTCCAACTAAGCCTCTCTGGCTCTCCTTGTGCCCAAAAGAACCACGTGGCAATTAGCCCTCTTTTAATTTTTTCCTAATTCAAAAGGAAAAACTTAGCACCTTCTTGTTTTATTTTTTATTTTTTCTAAGGAGGCTCCATGCCCAATGTGGGTCTTGAACTCATGACCCTGAGGTCAAGAGTCATATGCTCTACTGATTGAGCCAGCCATGTACCCAGTATCTTCTTGTTTTTAAATTAAATTTCAGGGGCACCTGTGGGGCTCAGTCAGTTAAGCATCTGACTCTTGATCCCAGCTCAGGTCTTGTTCTCAAGGTCACGAGGTCAAGCCCTGTGATGGGCTCCACACTGAGCATAGAGCTCCCTTAGAAAAATAAAACGAGGGGCGCCTGGGTGGCTCAGTGGTTTAAGCCTCTGCCTTCGGCTCAGGTCATGATCTCTGGGCCCTGGGATCAAGCCCCACATCAGGCTCTGTGCTCAGCGGGGAGCCTGCTTCCCCCCTGCCCCACTCTCTGCCTGCCTCTGCCTACTTGTGATCTGTCAAATAAATAAAATCTTAAAAAAAATAAAGTAAAATTTAATTAAAATGCAAAATTATTTGGTAACTAATGAGAATGAATACATTTGGCATTTATTAACTTTTTTTCTTTGTCTTTCTTTAGGAATAGCTGGTTCACGTCTGTCTATTTTTCCACTGGATGATTCACTTGAATCTTCTTGAGTTATAAGAGTTCTTGGTACGCCTCATTAATGATACTATGAGCCTTTTGCCTATCCCACTGGTTGCAAATATGTATTTTCCTCCCAGTTTAACATTTGCCTTTTGATTTTGTCTGGTAACATTTGCTTACTGAAGTTTATGCAAAGGTCTTTCTTTTTTGGTGTCTGCGTTTCATAACATTCTTAGGAATGCTGAGCACTTCTTTTATTTTTTTATCCTTAATTTTATTTTAAATTGTGGTAAACTACACATAAACATAAAGTGTACCATCTTAACCATTTTAAGTGTACAGTTCACTAATGTTAAGTATACTCACTTTAATGTGCAAACAATGTCCAGAAAGTTTTCATCCTGTAAAAATAAAATTCTGTACCCATTAAACAACAACTTTTCCCAGACTCTGGCTAACCCCTCTCTATTTACTGTCTGTGTGACTTTGACAATCCTGGGCACTTCCTGTAAGTGGGATCATACTTGTATTATACAAGTATTTGTTTTGTGTGACTGGCTTATTTCATTTAGCATCATGTCCTCAAGATTCCTGCATGGGGTAGCATGTGTCAGACTTTCCTTCCTTTTTAAGGCTGAGTAATATTCCACTTCAAATATTCCTTTGTCACACTGATTCATTCATCCACGGAAGGACACTGGGGTTATTTCTACCTCTTGTCTGCTGTGAATGCTGCTGCCAATGAACACGAACAAATACCTCTTCAAGACATTGCTTTTGATTCTTTTGGGTGTATACCCAGAAGTGACATTCCTGGATCACATGGTAATGCTATTTTAAGTTTTTTTTTAGGAACCACCACATTGCTTTCCACAGCAGCTACACATCTGACATTCCTACCAGCAGTGTGTAGTAAGTGTTCCAATTTCTCCACATGCTCGTTGACATTTTTTTTTAATTTTTTTAAAATTTTATTTATTTATTTGACAGATAGAAATCACAAGTAGGCAGAGAGACAGGCAGAGAGAGGAGGGAGCAGACTCCCCGCGGAGCAGAGAGCCTGATGTGGGGCTCGATCCCAGGACCCTGAGATCATGACCTGAGCTGAAGGCAGAGGCTTTAACCCTCTGAGCCACCCAGGCGCCCCATCACTGACATTTTTTGATAGCCGCCATCCTAATGGGTATGACATGCTTGCTCTTACGTGTTCAAAAAAAAAAAAGTAATAATAATTAAATAGACTTGATTTTCCGGTGGTTTACGTTTGCAGAAAAATTGAGCAGAAAGTACAGAGATTTATCATACGCACCCTACCCACCCCCACACGCATAGCCTCCCCCACTATCAGCATCTCCAGCAAGATGGGTACGTATGTTACAGTTGATGAACCCACGCTGACATATCATTATCACCCAAAGACCACAGTTCACATCAGAGTTTACTTTCCATATTGTACCTTCTATAGGTTTTGACAAATGTATGACAGGTATCCACCATTACAGTGTCATACAGGATAGTTTTTCTGTCCTAAAAACCTTCTGTTCTCCATCCATTCATCCTTCTCCACCCACTTCAACTCCTGGCAATCACTGATTTTTTCATTGTCTCCATAGTTTTGATTTTCCAGAATGTCATATAGTTGGCATTGCACAGTATGTAGCCTTTTTTTTTTTTACATCTATAGCCTTTTTAAATTGGCTTTTTTCACT